>NC_044065.1:24844283-24902675 GCF_902167405.1 Gadus morhua
TCATTCCAATATTTGAAGTATTTAGTTTGATTTTGATTTAAATATCAATATCTAGATCATAACTACAGTTTCCGCACGCTCATTAAGTGCCCTCATCCTCCATCTATGGGAGAACAATATTTATGTATACATGTGATAATATCTGTAAATCCACTTTGTTTGTACAGACATATTACTTTTGGGCAACCAGGAAGGTTGTTCCACAGTTTCAATATGGAATATTGAAAAGTAATTAACTTTGTACAATCTTGTAACTCCCAATTCCTCGCTCTTTCTCTCTCTGTCTGCCTGCCTGTCTAAAGGTAGGCCCTCCCTCACCCCGTAAATTCCTTCCCCATTCTTTTGTCCCTGTCTCCCACCCCCCCCCCCCCCCCCCCCCCCCCCCCCCTCATAAATAGGGGTGGGAATTGGCAAAAATTTGACGATTCGATATTATTGCAATATTTGGGCCACGATTCAATATTATTGCGATTCTCAATATATTGCGATACAGCAAGTATTGCGATTCAATTCTGCGATATATTGCGATTCATGTTCCCCATATTATTCAAAGACATTACAAAAAAAGAGGAAAAAAAGACTGCTCAACTCACTTCAAATGGCACATTTAATTATTTGAACAACAGTGCAAAAACTTAGGAGGGTAGTGCAAAACTTTGTCCTTGAACATTCAGGACACAGGACTTATTATTTCGGAATAGGTGACCTCTCACATGAACGCTGAGCTCCCAGCACATAAATTAAAATTATTTAAATACAATAGAGTAACACAAAGCAGACTTAATAGAGTAACATAAACCTTAGAATACTCACCACCAGTTGAGAGGGTTTTCTTCAAGTGGCAGTGGAGAAGCCTCCTGGTATCTCTTCACTTCCTCTTCAGCTTGGGAAAATGCTGACTTTAGTGGGGCTGTGGTAGAAAATGTTTCTCCCAGTAAATCAGCTAGCCCAGATCTTCTTTTAGGTTGTGGCTCTTCAAGCACCTCAAGATCCTGTCCATCCATTTCTATTCCAGAGGCACTGCTGGTCTCTTCTTGCCTAATAGTGGGCTGTAGAGAAACATTTGATGTTAAAAGAAAAAACATCTCAGGTTTGGAATAGCTGTGGAATGCTCAATGCAATTAAAACAGATGTAAGAAAATAACCCAAAGTAGCCAGATGAACATAGGCTTGGTTTTAATAAATAAATAATAAATCATTTGTAAACTCCTTTATGATATTTTAAAATAATAACTAAATAATAAACTAGTAGTTCATTAAAGCCTACCTGAAGGCTGGCTGCCTCCACAACCAGTTTGGAATATGTGGCACTGATGTCATCTGTGGTCAGGAAAGGCAGTGACTTAAATCGTGGATCCAGGGCCGATGCTGTGTGGAGGGTGTTTTTCTCCTCAACAGTGCTATATCTCTTCTGCAGATCTTGATTTATTGCCTGTTTGATGTCCCTCACAATTGGTTTGTCCCCCATTGCCTGATGTGTGTCATTTAGCAGCTTTGCATGCACTGGAGCAATGAGGGATTCTTCTCCTCTGAAACTATTTTCGTGGCTACAAACATCGTTCGAAGTGCCTGCATTATGTCCTCAGCGTCTGTAATGTCATTTTCGTTGAGGGTGCAAATATCACTTCCTGACCGCCTGACGTCAGAGGACAACAGAGCAGCACAGATCGCTGGTTGTTGTTCCAAGAAACGCTGAAGCATTTCGTAGCCACTGTTCCAACGGGTCACAACATCGGTCTTAAGCTTGTGAGTGGGGAGGTCCAGGAGCTTTTGTTTTTGTTCCAACATGGAGTTGGCGATTGTACTGCGGTGGAAAAAAGTGGTTATTCTCCGGACTCTTCCCAGTAACCTAGCGACAGCAGGCAGCTTAAGTGCGCGCTGTGAGGCGAGGTTGAGGGTATGGGCAAAACATTTCACGTGAAGGTAGCCCCCGACCTGCGCAGCCACTACCATGTTGGACGCATTGTCCGTTACCATAACAATCGGCTTGTTAGAGATGCCCCACTCTTCGGTTGCCGTTTTCAGCACCTCAGCCACATTAGCCCTGGTTTGAAGAACATGAGCTAAAAGCTGCCATTCATCCGTGATGTGATGCGCCGTTATGGTCATGTAGGATTCAGTTGCTCTTGATGACCAACCGTCACAAGTTATAGCAACTCCTTCGGCTAAACTTAAAGTTCCATTTACCTCCTCTTTGACTTCGCTGTAGAGTTTGGGGATGGCAGTGTCGGTAAAATATTTACGTGAGGGGATCACATACCTGGGCTCCAGTATGCCTAGCAGATTCTGGAAACCTTCATTCTCCACCACACTGTAAGGCTGTAAGTCTTTGGGGATGAAGTAGGCTATTGCCTCAGTGATTTTCTTTGCCCTTTCGGAGTTTTGAGGTAACTTTATCACTTTAGTATGGTCCAAGGTGCGTTGATTTGCGGGTAGGACAACTTTGGGTCGTTCCTCAGGGGTCGCTATCGCTAACTCTAAATGGTACCTTGTGAGATGCACTCTCAAATTCGTCGTATTCCCACAATACTTAATTTTCATCCGACACTCTTTGCAGATGGCAAACTGCATGTCAAGGTCTTTACTAGTATTACATTTTCGATAAAAACCGAAATGTAGCCACACTTTCGACTTAAAAGAAGACGTTTTCGTGTACAATCGGTTGAGATGGTGAAGCCATTTTCATTTAAATTTGTTGAATGCAAGGTAACAAAGCACCACCTAATTTGTTGTTTAATGCACGTCATCAAAGCACCGCAACAAGCGCCACCTTGTGGTTGTAATATGGAAATGTAATATTATCAGAATAAAGTCAGAGAAAACACGAAAGTAAAACACATAATTATATAATTAAATATCGCAATACTTTGCGCTACTGTATCGATATAATTGCGAACGCAAAATATCGCGATACTGAAGTGAATCGATTTTTTCCCCCACCACTACTCATAAATACCCCCCCCCCCCCCCTTCCCCAGAGAATAGCTCTGAATCCAACCCCCCCTCACCCCTCCCTCCGATCCCCCTTCATGGATCTCCTCCTCGTCTCTTCCTCACGCCTGGACCTCCTCGTAAAGACCAACCCCCACCCCTCCCACGACACCTCTCTCTCTCTCTCTCTCTCTCTCTCTCTCTCTCTCTCTCTCTCTGTCGCTATTTTTAACAACGATAACTTCTATTTGTAGTTCCCCTTATCATCCAAGGATCTCATAGGGCTATCTGTGTACATATAAATGTACACACAGCGCAGAGACAGTCTATTGAGAACACAAATTGCGGTTAAGTGGTAGCCTTATGCTATAAGGTACCACAGTTTTCAGCCGGACAGATAGAACTCAGAGAAGTTTCTGTAGTCGGCTGATACGTATGTAGTATGCCCAGCCGCCATATTTGTAGTTCTTGGTAGTGAATCCAACCCCCCCTCTCCCCTCCCTTCGATCCCCCTTCGTAGATCTCCTCCTTGTCTCTTCCTCCCGTCTAAAGACTCCTCGTAAATCCAACACCCAGCCTCTCCCACGACACATCTCTCTCTCTGTCGCTATTTTTAACAACGATAACTTCTATTTGTAGTTCCCCTTATCATCCGAGGAACACATAGCACTATCTGTGTATATATACATGTACACACAGTGCGGAGAAAGAGTGTACTGAGAGCGCAAAATGCGGTAGCCTTGTGGTAGCCTTATGCCATAAGGTACCCCAAATATCAGCCGAACAGATAGAACTCAGAAAGTTTCTTTTATCGGCTGATACGCATGTAGTTTGCACCGCAGCCATATTTGTAGTTCTTGGTAGTGCCCCCTACTCGTTAACACAAGATTATTCCCAATTACATCTCAACATCTCCAAATGTAACACAAGAATATAACTATTATAACTCCCAACTAGACGACCCCCAGCTTTCCAAGTAGCCGATCTACTGTTTTTCCCCTCATCCAGCTCAAGAATCCCCTTAATTGTCTGCCCCCACCAGCAACAATAGGGTAATTAAATAGCCGTTCAAAACCCCTCTTGACTTTAACATTCATACTGAATCAGAGGGATCTAATACATTTATATACACACCTATGCCACATCAACTTGATAGACAACGACCTATTGATTTCCCTGCAGATCACACAGCCCTGCAACTTAAAGAGGAACACACCTAGGCTGTACCTTCAAACGCTCTCTACCACACACTGCCTTATTTACATTGCTTAAAGAAGGAGACTAAACCCCCACCCCTAACACCTGGTAATATGTTGGAACCAGAATGAAAATTTGGTATATGTGTTTGTATATTTGAGGGTCTGTGTGTCTGGGTGCTGAAATACAGGGAGCCAGTCCCTAGTTGATATCGGCAAAACACGCAAATATTTGTGTAGGTCGTAATCAATGTTTTTTGATTCACCAACATTAATAGTTTAAACGATCTACAAATGTCTTGCATTTGTACTAAATTTGTTCTCTTTTTTTTCGTCAGGCCTTTGCAACCCGAGCAGTAATGGATGCCTGACATTCATCATTTTAAACGTTAACATTACTACAAATATTCTCTTTTCTAATCAGGGAGTGGCAACACAACGATCAGTTGCCCACGATCATCATTTTACTTCTGTGCATCAATCTTAATTCTCTTTTCTTTTTAGGAGGTGGCAACACAAGCATTATAGTTGCCAAACACTCATCTTTTTATTTCTCTGCATTGGTCTTAATTCTCTCTCTCCAGGAAATGGCAGTATAAGAACGAATGCCAAACACTGACAGTAATTATTTTTTTCAGGTTGCTGAGCCCTTCTGTCTATTCAACATGCGTTTTGTGTAGCAAGACAGGTAGAGAACCAGGCTGGTTCAAATAGACACGGGGTTTAACTGCTAGAATAATAAGTCTAATTAATAAATGGTGCACATGGTTTTAAACGGTGCCCAAGGAGGGAGTTAGCTCAACTGCTGTAGACACAATTACAATACGTTTTTTGCGAATATTAAAGGTACATGGGTTAAATTCTGCTATAATCAGCTACTACATACGAATAAACTGAATAACACTGCGTGAGATGTTCAAAGGTCAACTATTGCTTCCATTGGAGCGATTGCAATAGATATAATATCGTACCACCAATATGCATGCATTATCTTGTATTGACCAATTAGGAAAGCCGGATTCCAGAACCGAAAGAAGTCCTACAAAAGGACACCAACCCAGGGGTCTTACATCAAACCAGATCCCTGTACGCGGTTACACGGTGATCTT
This sequence comes from Gadus morhua, assembly GCF_902167405.1. Taxonomy (NCBI): domain Eukaryota; kingdom Metazoa; phylum Chordata; class Actinopteri; order Gadiformes; family Gadidae; genus Gadus; species Gadus morhua. The sequence continues at coordinate 24,849,520 of NC_044065.1, forward strand.
AAAATAGGAATAATTATCTAAACTCCATCATGAACGGTTAGCCTTTAAAGTTGTCCATAGCATGCATACCGCTCGTCCACAGAAGTCCGGGGATTATCCAGGCCTGGGGATTCTTATTAGGAGAATTCTGCGATAACCTGCCTCGTAGGAGAGCGGAAGAGTCCCCCCCAATAGAGGATCCTGAGGACGAGCGGTAGAAATGCATAGTTCAACAGACCTGACGAGGTCCAAAGTACCAAAATAAGAAAGAATAAAATATATATTTCCTTACAAATTATGAAAATAACAATATTTTAATAAAAGTCTTCACGTAATCTATGGTTAATAATTGGCAATATTTACAATTAAATAACATAGGTACAATAAAATGTAATCCATAATACATCCTAATTATGATTGACAATATACGTGTTTCATTACACGCCAAGACAGTGGATACTCGATTATTACAATATATCACAACCAGTTTAATGGTCAACCAAACCGCACAGCCGTACGTAACCCTGACTGTCCCCAACTGACAACGTTCCGGTAACAACAGAAGTATGATGCCTAACATTGAAATGCAGATTTTTAATATTAAGATATTTTGATAATGTACAAATTTAAGTTTTGTACGTTTGTATTTTCCCATGTGGTCTTGTCACCCTGTTATTCTGCAGGGTCGTTCAAAATCCTTTGAGGTTAGTGGAAATCAGTTCTCACTCTGTTCCTTTGTTGTCCTGTGTTGGTTTGGGCCCGTTATCCTTGATCCCCAGAGAAGCGCAGAGACGCAAGTGATAAGGAACGGCCAACCCCATATGTATGACATCTTAAGGAATGATGACTTAGATGACCACATGGTTAACAAAGGCTTTTGGTTTGTTGTGAGGCAGCTGTCTTCAGCAACACTTCTGAATGTGTAAGAACTCCTGGCCACTCAGCGGACCTCTCTCCGGACCCTTTAGAAAATGAAGGGCTCCGCAGGAAGAAATCCCATCTCAGGTCTCAAATTGTTGAATAATATGCTTATTTTTAGGTCTATTGATGCATGTTATGATGCATCTTCGTTCGTGCTTTTCCTAAGAATGTGTAAAAAAAAATAAATAATAATAATAATAATAATAAAAAGAAAATAAAAATATAAAATGAAAACAAATGGTGGATTCATATACCATGTTTGAATGTCCTCTTGTGTGTCAGAGCCACCAAAATAATGGAGGTTACTCGACTGTTACATACACGAGGGGATATTGAAAGCATAACACATATAAAACTAAGACAATTAGAAAATGGTTCATTATAATTAACTTGCAATAACATCTGCTTCACCCAATAACTTCTGAATTTTTCTTTTAGGTTCAGTTTTTGTTTTGTTTTAGAATATCACCCTATATTTAATACCCTGATGTGCATAATTGTTGTGAGTTCGGATGACTCTTATTCTACCTAGTTTAGACAGTTTTAATTGACCTGGCTCAAGATTCCCCCATAAACTTGGTGTCAGACGTTGGATTGTGGCGCTCCTTGGGAGCCTCCGAGCCACGCGTTAATCGACTAATCGTTCCTGCAGTGTTCTGAGGTGGTGACGGTGGAGCTCAATGGGAGGCTCCGGGAGAATTCACAATCACGGGCTCCTTCAGGGAGAATTCAAGTGGGTCAGGATTAAAAGGTTGAATTAATGTATCTATTTGATGTTGACCAACAAAAAACTAGATAATTATAATAATAAATACTGTTCATGTAATGGTATAGTTAGGTCTGGGACCTGCGTAAAATAAAAAACTGTTTTGGAAATAGTAATGGACGTGTCCGGGACATGTATAGCTATAAATAAGTAAAGATAAAACTGCGTTTTACTTTACTTCACTTTGCTAAGGCATATGCACGTTTGATGTGGTATGCAAAAGGAAGAGAATAAGGCGTATACACGTTTGATGTGGTATGCAATGTACATAGGAGTGAATTAAATTGTGGACAACATCAAATGCGAACAATACGTAGAATAAATGAAGATTAGGTCATCCAATATGCATAGTTAGTGTAGGACAATCGGGTAGTATAATGAAGGTAACTGTTGGAACCAGATACGGTTACAAAGAAGTGATATTGAACATACAAATTGTAACATTGTTATTTCCCTTTTTTCATCTTTTTGGGTTTATAGATAAGAAATGGATTAGCGATACATCTGCTCGCCAGGGACAATATAGGCTCAATTTAGATTCAGAAGTAGTGGGTTCACCTTTCAAATGCCACTGCTACTGCTGTAACGCTTTGATACAACATCAGCGTTTCATAGTCTGATATATATATATATATATATTTTTTACTTTACTTTAAGTTACGGCACACAGGTATACTGACTCATGAAACATTTACGGGTTACTGCATTTAAGAACAGCGTGGTCTCAAGACGGCTGCATAGACCCACCACTATTGACCTTTCGTTTTGTATGTACTGGTCTTCATTTCTCTTCACAATAGATTGGTTTATGTACAAATGATTAAGGAAAGGAACTTCAACTTGGTTGCACTACACCGTTGTTAGAATTGGTTAATTTAATGCGCATGGCTGAAGCAATGCGCAAGGAGGGATGTAGTGTGAATATTAAAATCAAGGTTGAAGGTTGAAATCAGCTCAGAATAAGGAATGGAACACTCAAAACAAAAATTTAAAATCTGTACAAGCACTAAATAGAAATGGTTAGATGAAGGAATACAAATGAGGCATTATCAATTATAATACAAACATATTTGAAACGCATACAATTTTCAGGTCCAATGTTTCCAGAAGCAAGATGAGTACCGTGTATCACTCTGACACAGCTAACTTGGCACGTAATGCTTACGGTTAGATTCATGCTTACACTTACATGTCTAGGGTCCCATAATGGACTTCCATTAGAACAACTAAAAATAGAATTATAGGAAATATGTTTTTGAAAAACTAACTGCTGTACATGAGTTTGTATTTCTACAATATAAACTAAAGTTCCAGAACCAGATGCAGACACCACCGGAGCCTATAAACTACGTCCACCGAGCAAGGAGTAGAAGTCACATGAGGAAATCAAAGAACGGCAGGATTTGAATCGGTTCTGTTTTGGTTGTCCACCTTATAAAAAATATGTATTTATATATTGTTTGGATAAATTACATGTATCATAATTAGCAACAGTTCGTTCAGTTTACCAGATAAATTAAAAGGAATATATATATATATAGATATGGATATGTTATTGACAGAGCAAGGAGGGATAAATGTGATGATAGGCACAACATGTTGTGCTTTTATCCCCAATAACACAGCTCCGGTTGGGTTGGTGGCCAGGGCGCTGGCATAATTACAATCCCTCAGGTTAGAATTGGCAGAGAACTCCGGCATTAATGACCCTTTCACAGGATGGATGGAGAATATGTTTGGGAGGTGGAAAGGCATGATCCAGTAAGTGCCCGTCGCGGGAATAAATGCAGAGACCGTGTTAATTGTCACCGGCTGCCGTTGTATTCCCTGTGCACGAGGGCTACTGCATCTGCTGATCACCACAGCAGTGGGCGCTACAGAAGCGCCAAGTGCCATTCAGGTTTACATGGGGATCAGATATGGTCCGATGAAAGTGAACGATACATCACCTGAGGGGCCCGACCCTATCCAGCTGTAATATGTAGAATAGTCAACACCTATACTATTCTAGTAGAATCGCCTGTATATAAGATAATCAATATCCCGGATTTACTTGAGTAATAAATTTTAAAACAACCATACCAGACTATGTTTGTTATTGTTTAGTGTTGCTTGGTTGTGAGTGCAACCCGTTATTTCTGTATCGCTGCATTGATGATGGTACTGTTGATCTTCTTTGAGACGGTTGTTTACAGGCCACCTGTTGCTGACACGACGACGACGGAGAACCTGTTTGGAGGCTCCCATGATGTAAAAGTAACCTCTCTGTGAGCTGAGCCCTTTACAAGGAGGGACGAGTCTTGGGTTCATGAATTACAGGCCCGACGGCGACAGAATACACCAATACACGAAGATCACCTGAACCACCCAAATCCATGCTTGCCTATCAATCATTTTGAATTTTTAAAATTGTATTATGACTACCAATTTTTACTTTACTTTTGCACATGTTGAAAATTGTATGACCTTGTAGCACATAACCGAAGGGTATTAGCTTAGGATTTCTATGGATACTTTTGTTTGTGTGTTGTTTGACCATATGATTGTATGATAACAAGATATATGTTCATTGTTGTATTGTTAAATAATGACCTGTATTTCCTATGAGACCCACAATGTGAATACCGTTTCAGTATTATCGGGAACGCGTAGTGGTTTTTCGCTATTCGATAGAGTTTCTCCCACACGGTTGATGGTGTTGATGATTTTTCCTACTTTGATTATGTTTTCGGTGTGGTAAATGGTGTTTATGATTTAAAAATATTATTGTATGGTCATCTGAGATGACCAAGGAGGGATTGTTACGTATTTTAAGAACACAAGCTGTATTTCCCTCACTTAACCACTAGGGGGTAGGACCAAACATATAAGCCGTAAATACTATACATAGCCACAAGGGGAGCAAGACCTTACTGAAGCCTGCAATAAATACTTTAGCCACAGAAGGCTGCACCACAGACCAGGCGAGGAAGCCGAGGGTTACGTCACACCGGCTCCTCCCACTACTTCCGGTCCGCGCTGTTCAGACCATAACAGCCTACAGATCGAGCATGTCTTCAGAATCTTCTTGGCAGCTATTAGACAAACAAGGGTTAATGTTTTTGATCAGCTAGGAGACGCTCGCACGTGCTTAGACACATCTTCAATCTCTCTTTGCTTCAGAGTATCAGTTTACCATAGTAGTTGATATTATATGCCGTTTGGGCCCATTCCGATCTGAACACACTTCCGGTTGGGGAGGGTGGGGGTGGAGGGGGGTATCCCTATTCACAAGAGCCACTTCCTGTTTATGATTTATGATGGGTCATAAAATCCATTGTGTAGGGATGACAGGTGTAATGCCAGTGGTGAACCTGCAGGGGTCGCTGGGGTGCGGGATCTGTATAGACAGACACTTCCTGTTTATGATTTATGACGGGTCGTAAACATAGTATAAAAAGGGGGCGACGGCTGCTGTAGGGTCCCCGCATTCATCAAGTTGTCTGCAGTATTCTTTTCAATCAACATGGACTGCTCATCAGAAGAAACCCATAGATCAGATAGTCCTTATTGGTTGTATAGGGGCCCTCGTACCCCGTCGCCATTGTCTTCCCCCGCCATGGACGACTCTGTGTCGAGCAATGAGGACATTGAAAACCAGATGCCTGATGGTATGTCCGTCTTTAGTACGCCTGTGTCTAACTATGCCGATAGTTGTGGAGATGCGGTACTGCTTAATGCTCCACTCAAAAGAACGAGGCCTGTTTTAGGCTTGAGAGACCGGAGTGCCGGGGATTCATTCACCCACGTTGGTGAATACGGCTTGGAGTATGTAATATCATGGGTCGATGGCTGTGTTATTTTGAAAGTTAAAGATTGTGCTACAGAGTGGCGGATGAACGTTCACGAGTGGAATTTTTTCTTGGAGAATTTATGCCCCATGCTAGACGGCGGCGAGGGTACATGGCATGGGGGACCCCATGAATACCGTTGGACCTTTCAGTATGAATCGAGGATTCAACATCGTTTGGCATGCACCTTTCAGTATGAATCGAGGATTCATCGCATGGATGCAAACTATCATACGAAGAGACCACAGGAGTTCATTTTTTTCAGACGCGGTGTTGATACAGACGAGCTACCACAGTGCTATGATATGCATTGCATCGGTAGCTCTCCTCTACGCGCCAGTGTTTTAGAAGCTGCTGATTATTTTGATAATGTCTTTTTCATGCAGTGGGCTGATCTGTCTGCACTACGTGGAATTTTTGCAGAGATTGATTCTTTGGCTAAGACGAATGAAGAACCATGGAGCACAACTGATGATGAATGCCGAATGTGCCTGTTTGAGTCGTCTGGGTTTGATGATGGGGTACATGGTGTGTTTGAGTATGTTTAGGGTTATGCTAGCATTAGAAAATGTCCGCAATGTATAAGAAGGTGGAGGGTACATACTAGTAGTATTAAGGGTGTTTTATTTTCCTTTTTTTTTCAAATGTGTTTTTGATAGGCTATACCTTATTTTAATATGTGGGTGTTGTGTGTGTTTTTTTATTTTCATATTCTAATGGTATATTTTTGATACGCTATGCAGCACAGGTCAATGATGAACATGTTCAAGGTGGGGGTGTGGCTATGGAGACTGCTGATTTAAAGGCTGTGCAACCCGGACCCCACTGGCTTCAAGAGTATGCCGTCTATCTGACCGGATTGAATCTGACCTTCCTACACGTCGGAGAGGACAGTGAGCTGGAGGTGGACACTGCTATGAGAGACGACGGATGGCCTGTATCAACACAGATCCGTTTAAACCCTGCATCGCTGGCTGTTCTGCGATTTACCACGGGGGTCTGTGTGGTGGCCATCATCAGCCATCAGAAGCAAGCGGACTGCTGGGGATGCCAGTGTGATTGCCCAAGTCAACGACGCCATTCATGCCTGCAGGGAGCGACACATCATCACTACGAATCCCACTACCATGACATTTGTGTCATCCTGGACAGACACCCCTCCTTTTAGAAACTGTTCTAAAGAAGACTACAGGGTTGACTGTGTCCCCCGGAAAAATCTATGGTGTGGTCGAATCTTATCTATGTGATTTAATATGCAATACCTATAATACCGAAAAACTGGATTCATTGACCACCGAAGGTGTGTCCGATGAACATCTGCTTCTGATACATGAAGCCATACAAATGTGGCGCCCTACATTGTCATTTTGCAAACCAAAGCCTGGTGGTGGTGGGTGGCGTTTATAATGGGTGTGTTGTTTTCTTATGCCTATGATGCGGATAGCAAGATTGTATCAGATAGACTATCCGTTTTGATGTATGCTGCCATAGAAAATGATACGTATGTCCAACATAATGCTTATATCAAATGTACGTATAAGGGTTGGAATGATCTGGTCATGAAATTCTTGTGTGATAAACCTACTGATCAAATGTTAGCTGAAGTATTTACCCATTTCCCCGATGGTGACTGTTTTACCGTCGGACATGTCATGTGTATATGTGCTTTTGTATCGGATGTCTTGAAGTTGAATAATGCCTCAAACGCCGAGGGTATTAGAACTGCTAGAATGATGGCTTGTAAAATGGTGCAGAAAAATAAAACTGCATGTAGGCTTTATCTGAGAATTGTTTTGAGTGGACAGACATTTTAAATAAAAGGATGGATAACTCTGATCAGTGTTTCAGTATTCGTTTTTTGCTGCATGCATATGACATGGATAAACGGCTGCATAAGACTTATTATGATCCCTCCGGACCAGGGGGTTACGGCGGCATCAATAAACTAAGAACGGCCCTCGCGCAAAGTGAGGGTGCAGTACCTCCACTAAAATATATCAAGAAATGGTTGCTGAAGCAGGATCCCTACACCCTGCATGTACCTGCACCGATACATTTCCGCCGAAATAGAGTATTGGTTAGTGGAATAGATAGACAGTTCCAGGCTGATTTAGTGGATATGGCAGAGTATGCATCCGAAAATGATGGTGTGCATTTTCTGTTGACGTGCATCGATGTATTCTCAAAACATGCATGGGTTCGTCCGTTACCATCCAAGAGGGCTATCGACGTCGCTAAAGCTTTTGATGATATTCTTGGTGAAGGGCGGTCCCCCGATAAACTGCAGACTGACGCTGGCAAAGAATTTTATAACAAGATCTTTCAGCGTTTGATGGAGCGGTACAATGTCAAACATTTCTCTACATCTAACGAGACCAAGGCCAGTATAGTGGAACGCTTCAACAGGACTCTGAAAACCCGCATGTGGAGATATTTAACAGCTGCCAACTCCAAACGATATGTGGATAAACTACAGGATATGGTCCATGCTTATAACCATTCATATCATAGATCGATAAAAATGACCCCGGCCAGTGTTGATAAAGATAATGAGAAAACAGTGTTTAATACGCTATACAAAACCACTCAAGAGCCGATGGTGGTGTTCAGATACGATGTTGGTGACACGGTTAGAATTTCAAAAGTCAGAGCTACATTTCGAAAGGGGTATGAGCAGACGTTTACAGATGAATATTTTGTAATATCGCAGCGCATTGCAAGGTGTCCTCCAGTCTATAAGCTGCAAGACTATGCAGGTGCCGCTGTCCATGGAACATTTTACGAGAAAGAGCTGCAAAAAGTTATAGTGTCTAAAAACAAGGTGTATAAAATAGAAAAGATTATAGATAGAAAAAGGGAGGGGTCTAAGAATCTGCTATATGTCAAATGGCTGGGGTGGCCAGAGGCATTCAATTCGTGGATAGCTGAAAAGACACTAGTCGATGCGTAAAGAGACATACAAGAGACATACAATCCATTATAACCAGAGTGTACGATGGATAAGGAGGTGTCTGGGGGTTTCTATGTGACTCTAGCGAGTAATGCATCGGCAGGGATCTACCCGCAAAATAAGATATGGAATTTTAGAACTAAATTAGCAAAATCTATACACACCAAGCAGCCCTATGAAGTAGGCCTAATTGAAGCTCAGTACCCATGCAGCTGGCATAGTTTTCCTACCGAGGACGCTACGATGACCGTTCACGATGGTAAAACAGGTCATAGGACATCATGTCTATTAGTTGGTGGGCTTTATGAGAGTATCGGATCGTTATTACTACAAATCAACAAGACTTGGACCAAACATAATCCTGGCAGTAAAGTTATACTACATCATGAAGGTATTAGAAACCGCATTTATGTAGAAGGAGACGATCACCTATCTATCGTCTTTAGAGGAAAACTGGCTGCTATGCTGGGTTTCGATACAGGTGTCAAGCTACATGCCCATAAATCGTATGCAGCATATGCCCCCCATCCCACCGATATTCACGGGGGGTGTTACAACATGTTCATATATAGCGACATTGTCGACCATCAGCTGGTCGGAGATAGTTATGTACCCCTGCTAAGGAGTATTAATATAACCGACACCAGCAGGAGACACTGCATTCACATGTTCGACAAGCCGCATTACGTACACGTAGCCCGAGACCCTCGTGGAGATATTGAAATCGATCTAAAGTCTGACCAGAATACAAATATAAAATTCACATACGGCAAAGTGATACTCAAGCTGCATTTTAGACCTGTAAAACAGTAGAATTCATAGCCCCATCTATAGGGATGAGGGGGTATAGACCGCCTTACGACGAGAACAAATATGTTCAGTATTATTTAAACCAAGCAGGGAGTGGGCTACCTGGCTATGAGGGTAGCAGCACACAATATGGTGCTGGCATCGGAGGGATGTTCCGTAGCCTCTTTAGAATGGCTATTCCGTTATTTAGGCGAGGGGTTAGTATAGCAAAGCCTCATCTGAAGACTGCTGCTAAACATATTATAGGCGACGTTATGACCAACATAGCCCATGCTGCATCTACGCCCAAACAGCAGGGGGCAGGCATGAGGGTATATGCCCGAAGAGCAACAAAGTATCCGCCTATAGGATGTGGGCGTACCCGTGCACCAGCACGTCGTCGTAAACAGAATAAAAGATTGGCATCCATCAAAAAGAGAGCCAAACCTAAAAGGATCAGGAAGGGGGCAGCCCGTCGTTTTAGAGGGACGGCTAACGATATATTCATCTAGTATAGCAGGAGGGTTGAATAACAATGGCGTTGCTACATAACATGTCAGACGAATGCATTAAGAGCGAACTGGATCTCTTCTCCCTGCCTATGACGCAGACTTCGATAGAAAAAAGTACATATATTGAAATACCCCCGCTATCGGCGCTAACAGATGGTGGCCCCATAGAGTTCTTTGTATCGGCCAGTAGCGAAGACTATATAGATCTAAACAATACGTATTTACACCTGAGGATCAAGATTACTAATCCTGATGGAACAGACTTGGCGCCGGCGGCACCCGTTGGACTGATTAACTATCCAGGATGCACGTTATTCTCCCAAGTAGATATTACTCTGGGTGATAGGCTTATCACCCAGTCGTCAAACACCTATCCGTACAGAGGCATAATAGAATGCCTGCTAAACTATGGAAACGGAACATTAGACACCCAATTTGGTTGTGGTCTATTCCAGAAAGACACACACGGACATATGGACGAGATTCTTCCTGGAGGTCTCAATCTAGGCTTAACGACAAGGAGTGAATATACGGGGCGAAGTCGTATAGCGGAGCTGATATCCCCTATACACGTCGATATGTTTTTTCAGGAGAAACTGATGATTAACGGAGTTGATCTCCGTATGAGATTCATTAGAGCAAAAAATGATTTCTGTCTCATGTCCGATGGTGCTGTGGAATACCGTGTCTCTATAGTGTCTGCAAATGTTTTCATTAAAAAGGTATCGGTAGCACCAGGCGTCAAGCTGGCACATGCCCGTGCGTTAAACCAGGCTAACGTTAAATACCCTGTTGATAGGGTATGTCTAAAGAATGTATCCATCGCTGCGCGCAGCCGTATATGCACACAGGATAATCTATTTCTAGGACAAATACCCAAGATGGTTATTATAGGTTTTGTGAATAACGAAGCATTCACAGGGAGCTATGCCAGGAATCCTTTCAGATTCCAACATTTCGGCATTGAGTTCTTATCCCTATATTGCGACGGTCAAGCATACCCCTCTAAGCCCTTTCAGCCTGACTTTAGAAATGGCCTCTATACTCGAGAATATTTCCAGCTCATTCAGGCTACAGGTCGTCAGCTCAAAGATAGAGAAATAGCTATTAATCATAAGGAATTCGGGGACGGGTATGCATTATTTTGTTTCAACCTTGAGGCAGATGAGGGCTGTGGGCAACATGTATCGCTAGTCAGAACAGGGAATGTGAGGCTAGAGGCACGATTCAGAGCAGCACTGGCTACAACGGTCAATTTGATATGTTATGCAGTTTATGATTCTGTTATAGAAATATCAAATAGACGGCAGGTGCTGTTGGACTATTACTAAAAAGTCGGTGCGATATGAATACTATAGAGCTAACAGCAGTGTGTCAGAAAATGGCCCACAAGGCATATTTTCTCGGCGCGTTACCGTGTAATCACCTACCCCGGGAAATTCATCAGAGACCTGTAATGATGGTGGTCAACACCGAACCTTCGCATATGGCCGGTGCACATTGGCTAGCCATCTATATTACAGATGAGAAACAGGGGTACTTTTTCGACTCCTACGGTAACCCTCCCTCATACTCTGAGTTTCCTGAGACCATACAGCGTTTTCTCGATCAGCACTGTATAGATGTTGTTCATTCTACACAACAGGTCCAGGATCCGTCAAGTACAGCATGTGGGCATCATTGTGTTTTTTTCTTGTTTAATATGCAAAAAGGGGTATCCTATCATAAGTTTTTGAAAATGTATGGGGATAATTTACCCCGTAATGATGAAAAGGTTTATGACTTTGTTAACCGTGTACAACCTAATGTCTGTAATGAACATGATATGACGTGTGTGCAGTCATGTGTATGCGGATGTAACATGTAACACGTGTTGTCATGTTTGTTTTCTGTATTGATAATAAAAAATACAATATTTTGATAACATTTTAGTCGTACTGTTTTCTTTTTTTTTTTTTACGGATAAAACATACATTTAGATACATGATTTAAAATGGTAACCACTCGGCCATATGCATTCCAGGGGAAGTATTAGATGACAATGGCTGCTTGCGTTTCCTCCTTTTATCAGACGAGACAGGGACGGAGGCCATCGCATTGTCGTCCGTAGTGACGGGACTATGCTTATACATGTTTACAGTTTGTCTGAGCTGCTTATTAGGGATAGAGGATAGTGGTATATTATTACTGGCTAAAGATTTCAGAAATACATTCCAGCCCTGTGGTCTGACAGATTCGACAACATGGTAAGGGGCGGTAACATTCTTTAACAAATCAAACATATGGGACCCCTTAATAGTTTCGCCTTGTAATATGATCTCCCCCTTGTCCGTCCATGAAACATTTTTAGATTTCTTTAAAGAGTCCAGGATATGTCTGGTATTGCTCTTGCTTCTGACGGGTATATGTTTCATTATATCCTTATAAATATGATCGCCGGTGCCATCATCGTCATCAACACCATGCCGTGCCGACATAGGCGTATGAACTGGGTCCCCCTCAGCAAGTGACAGAGTTAATTCTCCGTGTTCGCGTTGCCCTTGTTTTATCATGGATAGATAACGCTGCAGGACAGCACCGTACCTGGCCGCTTTTTCATATAGGTCTGTATCGGGAGTGTTCAACACCATCGCAATGGCCTTATCCAGCTCATTTTCAGCAGTCTGTCTAACAGAATCCCTGGGTTGGGTATGCTTTAAGGCATCGAGTTGATGTTGAGGAACTAGATACATCTTGTGCGTATGATCCATTATAATCACCCGCCTCTTGAGAACAGGCTTGTAAACAACGGTATGGCCACAGACAGTAGGGGTAGAAGAAATCCACCAGTCTGATTGATTAGTCTTTTCTTTCTAGATATTAGTACATTTTTATTGGCGAGTATTCTGAGGTCCTTCTTTCGTCTACGCAATTTCGTATGCTGGCGTGGAGTCAGAGGTATTTTGCCCTGTAAAATGTTCAAGGCTATTTCACACAGCGAGTTGATAAAGTCGGCGTTGGCCGTCCTGAGGATAACTTTACGCTGAGCCGGAGGGGCGCTATATAGTTGCTTAAGACGCTCACGGTTTCTACTTATACGTGAGGACATGGTCTTTTGGGCTAATCACTTTGGCTCTCTGAGTGTATACAACATGTCGGTCTGACAATATATCTGTTCTAAGTCTCATGTTGTCCGGGGTCATGGCTTTAAAGTCTACAAGCAGATAGCCGTAAGGCATGTCGGTAGCGTCGTTGAAGGCTTCTAGAAAATATTTTGTCTTGCATGGAAACATCTGTTTGGCTATCAACATAATCTGATATTTGTCACGAGGGTTCTTAAACAAAACCATGTAATTGGTATTTAGACTAATTGTACGGCTGGTTTTACCCTGCATAAATAAATTCTGAACCAGATACATACAGCTGAGATTACGATGGTGTACATATTTGGTAAAAACGTACTGAACCTCTATATTATTGCATGCATCGTTCATCAAGTCGTCAATAATGAGCAGATTTCTAGTATGGACTGGTAAGATTGCATCATCACATAGAGATTTGGGGATCCCTTCTACAAAGTGAATGTTCCTTATTTTAAGTAAATCATCATATATGGGCTGCCAGCATGAATAAACATATACTATATTCTCAATCTTTTCTGAGAATAACCGATCCATATTTTCAATGACTGTTTTGACAAAGTAGGTTTTGCCGCTGTTTGAAGGTCCTGATACTACCATGCTGAACGGGTGTTGAAGTCTAGGGTCGAACGTTGTGTGTACAGCAGCCATCTCTGCGGTCTGTGTGCATCCCCTCTGATGGACGGATGTATTGTGACCATAGAACCGTGAGACATTTGACAGTTAACATTCTTTATTAACACCGACATGATTATTAGCACAGTCATTCATCATTAATACATGATGCATAAAAAAAAAAAAAAGATTAAAATAAAAAAAAAAAGATGAAAGAAGAGAACATGGATCATTTGAAAACAATAAAAACAAAATAGCTAATAGCATGAACATGAAACAATTCTTAACACAATATGCATACTCCCCTCAAAAATATAAAATGAATAAAAACATGGATCATTTGAAAACAATATGTAAAAAGAAGAAGAAGAAAAAAAACATGGATCATGTGAAAAAGAGAAAAACAATAAACAAAATGGTTAATAGCCGTAAGGAAGCGTGGTGTAGTCGGGGAAGACCCTGCGTTTGTTGTAAACCACCCTAAGCCGTTTAACTACAGTAGCATTTTTAAGCAGAAACCTAGTCTTATCTCGCTGGATGGTATCTACGGTGGTGGTGATGTCGAGGGTTTGAGGCCGATGGTTGACAAAATCATCCAATAGACATTTCAGGGTCTGCTGGGTGACCATTTCAGCATTTGCTGCATTTAAAGTCACCCCTTTGCTTTTGACGACAGACTTGTGGTCACGGGTGTGGTATGCATAGCTTTTAGGACCTGTTGAGACATATTCGCTAATGTAATCCTCCTGTTCGGTACCATACAGATCACCATCATTTAGCTCGTCGGTCAAGTCGCCCAGATAAGGGCCTAAAGGGGGTACCCAATCACCCTCCTTAGAAACAAAAATGATGCTGTCTGTGTCACAATAGAGGACACGTTCCTGTAGTTTGTCTAGAAGATCGTAGAGCATGAGCCTGGCATGGGCGGTGGTCACAGCCCCCACAATCACGTTGACATCCCGCGCCCTCGCGAGACGTGCATCTACATGTTTCCATTGTACAAGGGCTACTTCATCAGAGATAAAGCAAAAGTGACTAATGTGATAGCTATCGCTAAACATGAGCTGAGTGAACCTTTCAGGGTCAGAAATTAGCTCACACGTGGGTAGGTCTGGGCGTAGTGAAAAGCGACCCCACAGACTGTTTAGAATCAACTTGTTGCAATTACGCATGGCCTTGTTCACACACATGTTGTTGTGATCCAACTGTATACCCTCCTTTGCCAGATAGTTTTGCACATACGCTCGCTGTTTCTCCGCAGTGTCCACTGTGCTGGGGTATCCTGAAGCCTCCTGTTTACGCTTGAGAAACGTTTTGACATACCCTTTAAACAGAGTCTCTGACCGTTTGGGGTAGTGCCACACCTCATGCATTTGGATTAACACGTAACCCATTTCGACCGCTTTTTGTAGCTCAAAAGTCACCCAGGTCCCTGTCAGAGCCCGTTCATCGTTGCAGTGATGACACGCGTCTGTCTGATTGAGCTCAGTGGCACATGTACCACAGAGGGGGAACATCAGCTTTCCATGACACCTATAGGGGAGCACAGGATGGTAAAGACCTCTGGGGGGCAACACGGTGCATTTGATGATGCCGAAATACCCATCCAAAGGACCAAAATTCCTGAAAATGATCTGGGGGTGCTCTACAGGATAAGGACAGCGGGCCTGTACTGTGGGGTAGAGAGAGGTAAAGTCATAGTAGCGTATTTTCTCACCGGGCACGGCCTTGTGATACATTTTGATGGCGTTGGTGCGACCCCCATAGAGAGAGTCGCGAGGATCAATCCTAGGTTGTATTTTCAGAGTAGCCAAGAATGCCTGCACTGCAGCATTGGTCTTTTTCAGACGGTGCCACTCACACTCCCACATGACCACAACTCTTAAACCCTGATCTCTTTTGAGAGCCTCGACTTTGAGGTGAAACTGCACCCACAATTCGCCATAGGTCTTCCTGAGGACAGGGTTCTGGTGGCCAGCGTTGTAGCACTGTTCACACCCATGATAAAAGCATCCTGCAAATTCATAGGCTGTGTTTATAGACGGTGCATGTCCATCTAGGAAGAATGGTCCATATTTAGCCTCTCCATGGTTGAGAGCATGCCGAATCTCCATGTTATTGGAGTGGGATAGATATTCAAGCCACTGGATGGATGCGCATGAGAACGACTTTTGCTTTTTCTGATAGACACCCTCGTAGGTCAGTGCCAGGACGTTTTTCTTCAAGAACGACTTTTTGAAGGTGGCCATGCACGCCGAAGCCAGAGTGGCATAGGACAAGGGGTCTATAGTGGCACACTCTATGAAATTTTCCCTGTAGATCCTACACGCCTTGTATAGGATCCTCACGTCGTTGACACAGTAGAGACGCAGCTGTTTCTGAAAGTCAAATTTTTTGTGTCGTACAGATCTGTACCAAATAGCGAAATCTGTCTTTTGATCGCTAGTCATGGAATCATATCCATAATATGAGATCTCAGGGTAGGCACCGACATAAGACTCGTTGGCCCGTGTGTTGAATTTATGCGGAAAATTACCTTTTGCCATATCGTCAAAATCCAACGCCGCCGGTGCATTAGCCAATCGCATGGGCAAGAAGCTAAATGAGTCGACCCATCTCTGATGGTAGGCGTCATCACGCATCAAAATGACTCTGCTACCCTTCATGACTAAAACGGGTTTAATACCCTGCTTGGTCATGTAGTCCAGGACGATATAGTTATCAAAGCCCGACGCGTTGTGTGCCACAAATGTATACAACGTATACTCCCCTGTTCTGTAGCGTTTCACAAACTCTCTTACACAATCTAGACCGGTAGCATACCATTCTATGCCTTCAGACGTAATAGCCGCCACACAGTTTGCTTCGTGACGACCATCATGCACGCGCGTTTCGAAATCATAGTATATGTATTTATTAGGCGGAGCGTCGTCATCCGATGGACCCCCGCGACCACCCCTGCGTTTCTTTTTCTTTTTCTTGTCGTACGGCTGGATATAGCAATCATGTACTCCATCATCGGGCATCGGCTCCCCACAGTTACGACACTTTGCATCGCTGCATACATGACCATTAGCGCCACCTTCCTCATCCTCCTCCTCCTCCTCATCCCCCTCCCCCACCCCCTTCTTCTTCTTCTTCTTCTTCTTCGATATGATATACTGTCTACAACAACGATCGCAGTATTTGAGCTTTTCACAAGGTATCATGTCATGTTTGGCAGAATGCTTCTTGTGTGTGTTGTAGCAGACCAGCGAGCGGCATATACGACTACAGTCCTTGCACTTTATCGTACGACCTGATAGTCTATCGCACACTGTCAGACACACATTGCAATGGATCGGGCATTTGTGTAATAGAATTCCCTCATGGGCCTTGTAGCAATATTCACACACATATCCCGTACCAAAGAATGCCGTTCTGTTCTCTGTGCAATGATAGTGGCTATCATGGAGGTATAGCCATACTGTTTTTGGATGTTGGCCCGTATGTGTCTGGAACATCTCCAGCTTCCTGAATGCATCATTATGATGAAATATCAGGATTTTAACATCTAGATGTCTCTCAAATTTGGAAACATCCGAGAAACCCACAGGGTGATCTGGGGCAAACCCCAGATCCCTGTGTAATTTGCGAGCCGCCTCCAAATTAGTCTCTTTGGCCGCTGTGTCGCCCCCGGTTACCCCCTCATGCAGAAAATGTGTCATGCATAGTGAGAAACACAAATTGTCGTGAGTATTACTCGGTGTGTAGAGACTTAGCTTCTTCTTGTGTATGATTTCATCATAGGGAATGTTTTTTAACTTCAAACGTGCCCCACCCCGTTTGTTGTGGACCCCTGTGACCACCAGCTCTAGCACATCATCCGTCAGACCTGTGTCGTTGCTCTGTATGACTTGGCTAATATGCTCCATAAACAAATCCTCATTGTAATCGTCACCCGTTACGAGCACAGCCTGTACATCAGAGGCCAATGAAGGACCTCTCAGCACCACGTTTAAGACACTACCATCGGCTGCACTTTGCGAGCAGCTTGTTATGACATCTGACAGCCTCTCCCTGATCAAATCAGGGACCTCCTGTAAATTTGCAAGGGATATACTTCTCAGGTCAATGGACTGTCTAACCTCAAAGCCGTTAAACCGGGGAAATAATCTGGTATGCAACTCGCCATTATCTTCCCCCGTTACAGCAGGCACCTGTGTACCATCATAAGCAGCACCATCACCAGCACCTCCATCCCCCACACCGCTACCGTCACCACTGCCATCATCGTCAACAACAGCATCGCCATCACCGCCACCACCACCCCCCACGCCACCACCACCGCCACCACCACCGACCTGTATATTCGACTCTATAGGGACCCCTGCCACAGCCGGGGGGTCCTGAAAACCCTCGCCAATCCCTTCATCACGTTGCGACCCATGCAATACATCGATCTGTGTGGATATGTATAGACTCTCTTGTGCACTATCCAACCACCCCCGGACAGCGTTAAGTACATCTTGCGTGTTTGCCCCCACATACACCACACCCCTCGACTCTATAGGGACCCCTGCCGCGGCCGGGGGGTCCTGAAAACCCGCGCCAATCCCTTCATCACGTTGCGACCCATGCAATACATCGATCTGTGTGGATATGTATAGACTCTCTTGTGCACTATCCAACCGCCCCCCGACAGCGTTAAGTACATCTCGTGTGTTTGCCCCCGAATACAACACACCCCTTGTGTCTAAATCTCCTGGTGCCTCTAGCCCCACCACGTCATCTAGACATGGTTCGTTCGAAACATTTATCTGTGCTGCCTGATATAGAGCATTAGCCATGCTACGACCCCATGCATCAGCTGCAATTAACACCCGTCTAGTTCTATCTACGCCAACACATATTTCCCGCCTGTCTAAACAACCTTCTGCATACATGCCCCCACCCACCACATGACCTATGCCCGACAAATGAGACGTATCGCCGGTTGCGTCATACCGCATTGTCATCTCTTCAAGTTCTAAATCCATAATGCTACCCCCACTATCAGATCTATGCCGTCTCTTGGGATTACCGTCTATAGATTTGAATTTCCTTTTTCTAGGGTTAATGGCGTTATGCATAGTGTACGGCTATAGTTTTTTTTTTTTTTTTAATGCCGATAGATAGAAAATAAAATAAAATTATATATATATATATATATATATATATATATATATAAAAATTATATTTAAAAAAAAAAACGTTAATTAGTCAGATATTAAATGAAAAAAAGTTTTATTACATGCAGTTTAAAACAAAAAAATACCCTCTCCACGAGATAAAAGAAAAAAACAAAAACACAAATCAAATAATAGCATTCACCGTAAGCTTTGCTAGTGTGTCACTCATCACAGACATCTCGGTACACATTGCCCCAAAGGCATCGAGGTTAGCTTTGCAAGTAGATTCCATTAACCATAATTTTCGAGCGGTTTTAGAAGCTCTTAACACCTCTTCTGAGCTAATTCTCGCTATGCCCTGCGTGTTGCCTCGCACAGCTGCCGCGGCCGCCAAATGCTTACGTTGAAGGACCACAATTGCACGTCCATTACTGGTCTCAGTGTTTGGGGATCCAGCAGTCATACGATCACGCGCATTTTCGAGCCTGATAGCGATGAAGGACTGCTTCGTCTGCTCTTCGAGAGCCTGATATCTACTGTCACCACGTTTACTCTGACGATCAATGGCTGAGGAGTTTACAGCCACCGTTGCAGTTAACACGGCTAATTTATCAGCAAATTCTTTACGCCATTTAGCATCTTGCGGCACAGCCCAGTATTCACCATCAGCAATTGCGGGACCGGCTGGTAGCCGCAGCACCGCTACCTCATGAGCGATGGGACTCACGATACACGGAGAGTCGCAGATAGGGGCTTGAATGGCGTGTAGGGATCCAGATGCAGGACCTGCAGGCTGGTGGTGTTGTACAGGCTCTGCACTGGTGGTAGCCTCTACGGATGTAGCTGGAGAGTCGACCCACAGAGCTGGAGTGAAGTCGCTATGTTCCAGCAGCGATGAATTCCAGGACGCGTCCAGGATGTCGTCAAGACCAGCCCAATCATTGACGGTCAGCCCTGCTGGTGGCGCGCACTGGGGATCTCCATAGACTATTTGTAATAGAAAAAAAAGAAAAGAAATCAGTATCAATCCCGTCATGATCATTACACTCTATAGAATATACACATGCTTTTTTTCATTTAATTTCCTACCGTGTTGTATAGTCCCATCCGGTTGCACGGCGACGGTCTCTGTAGGCGACGCCGACACATGCACCTCCACGTCCCCGATCACACGGCGGTTGGAATCAGTCCATGCCGCTCCATGTGGCGCAATTTGCGGGTTTATAACGGCCTGAATAACCTGGGTAATATTCTCCGGAGCTAGACCACCGTGGGTGGCGTCCTTGCGGGCCTTTTTATAAGGAATTTGTAGCTGTTCTATGGCCAGTGGTGAGCAGGGTATAGCCCCGCCTATTCCCGCCGATCTTTTCAAATTCTTCTTGGACAGCCGATTTGCTCCGGGGGTTCGCTGAATGACATTGGCCTCGATAGGTACTCAGGTATTCAGGGGATAGGTTTGGTTGTTTTAGATGTTAAATTAATATATAATTTATTTTGGTAATACACCTATAGATATATTAATGGCGGACGTATTAACAACTTACCAAAACTACCGCTTGTCAGCACATTAGTCTGGTCTGCTAGAATCGGTCTGTTGAGCCGAATATCCTGCAAACCTGTTACACATTGGGAAAACACACATTTAATAGTTGTTCTACATGAATATACCATAGCAACTAATAATAATAATGATAGAGAGAGTGTTATGGAACTATATATATAACACACTACTATAAAAACAAACAAACATACTTCCACGTGGACCCTGCTGCTGTTTCACGCTCTCACCGCCGGCACCGCGAATCGCTGTAAAGTAATCGCTGCTTCGGTCAGATATAAACAGCTGATTCACATAGACATAGTCATAATATAATCATAATACACTCATATGAATACTTACAGTCAGTCGGCATAGTTGTGCAGGACGGATCGTTGTTGTTGTTGTTGTTTTTTTCTTCCAGCTGCTACGACGCGTTTACTATCTTAGAATAGTGTGGCTAACGTCTGGGTCGGAGGTCGTACGCTCCCGTATCAAGGGACCCCGCATATTTATGCCTAATAGACGCCCTATCTGCATCATTCGCACCTAAGCCCCCGACGTCATAGACTCCCGGCCAATAGGCGCTGATCACACACATACTTCGGTGCCGCGGGCCTACGCCCACTCGCCCGACCTTATACTGATAAATAAAGTTGACCCAAATACGGATGAAAAATTACTAAACTATCTTAATAGTATCATGATATCACCTAATATATTGTCAATGTGAACCAAAGTCGGTTTTCGTAATATAGTGGGATAGAATATAAAAAGCACATTATTACGTCTCTCACACACACACACACACACACACACACACACACACATCAAATCACTCTGTATAGTACCAGGGAGCCATCAAACAGCCTGTGTCTTCCATAGACAGCTCCCCCATAATCAACATGGAGCCGGGGGGGGGGCGCCATGGTCGTCAGACATATGTGTAACAATAGAGGTGTTGCTTCTCCACAGACATTAAGGCACCGAATTATACAACCCCTCATTGTTCAAAGGCATTGAATTACACTTTTATCCTACACTACTTACAAACACATCTGTTATAAGAATTGTATCATATAATGCTACTGCTGTCCACATATTGTTAATAGAATCATAGCCCATGAAACATCTGTTGACACACTCTCTCTCACACACACACACACACACACACACACATGGCTATCCTTCCAACAACACAGTGATCATTCTGCTAACATCCTGGCCACTTTGACGACCGACTGTCCTGCATACAACACGGTGATCTTCCTGTTAACACCCCTACAGTTCAGCCGATTCGACTACGCATATCCCTAGCACACCCCACACACACACACACACACACACACACACACACACACACACACACACACACACACACACACACACACACACACACACACACACACACACACACACACACACACATATACATACACACCCACACACACACATACACTAATCACACCTCTGTCTATACAGATCCCGCACCCCAGCGACCCCTGCAGGTTCACCACTGGCATTACACCTGTCATCCCTACACAATGGATTTTATGACCCGTCATAAATCATAAACAGGAAGTGGCTCTTGTGAATAGGGATACCCCCCCTCCACCCCCACCCTCCCCAACCGGAAGTGTGTTCAGATCGGAATGGGCCCAAACGGCATATAATATCAACTACTTACCATACCGAAAATACTTTATACTAAATAAAGTCTCTTTAAAGCTATTCCTTTGGATTCGACCCTTTCCTTGAAGAATTACGTAATAACACCAAACGCGACGGGGCAACAAGATCCCATACAAAGTGAACGTATAGACGCGTATCGGGCAAATTTTTTTGATTTGTTTTGATTTGTTGCAAAGCTACTACTGCTGTCGACAAATTCGCTCGAGTTGAAATATTTCAAATATTTCAGCGGCGTGGCCACTGAGTGACATGTGTAACGTAACAGCCAATCAGCGTTCAACCGTCAAACTCAGTGCAGTGCAGTCCGGGGTGAACTGCAGCATGGAGGAGAAAGTGATTGTTGCCGTTTGCGACTCTCGGAGCTCTATATATAATAGTATATAATATAATATAATTGTATATATAATATCACGGCCAAAAGCTCTGTGCGCCTCCGGATGGCCGTAGCACGGGGAGCTCATAGGGATTGGGCTTCTCGGGAGTCGGGGTTTGTTTACCGGCGTTGCTATGGGTTCCGGTCTTGTGTGTTCCAACGGTTTATTAGGTAGGTCTATCTAATAAATGACGTCTTCGTGCGCGCCTATCGCATGATTTTAGACTCGACGATTTCGGTTGAGTATGTGGGGATTTTTTCAGTCGCAATTGGTTTGCACATTTTTAAAAGTGGTGAAATACGAGTCACGTGACGCTGGGATACGTAATGGCAGCTTGAAACGTGTGCTCCTGCTGTCTTTTGGGTTAATATCCTTAATACATCCTAAAATAAGTTCAGATATAGGCATTTTTCTCCTACATGTTGTTGAACTAAACAATGTCAGAAGAAGGTAAAAGTTCGACGGCTGGCTGTAACATTGAACAAAGAAAACTTCGCTCAGCCGCACAGACTCAGCTCAACATGTGTACGAAGGGAGTAGCATCTAGCAAGGATACCACTGCTAGCACTGCCACGGAGCCCGACCAGCCTGATATGGCTCAGATTCACGGGATGCTAAGCAAAATACTAGAAGAAACCGCGGATTTGAAAGAAATTCGTCGGTCTATAAGCTCCGTTGATACAAAGCTATCCACCCTCATTTCTCGTATTACGCAGGTGGAAGACCGAGTGAGTCAGCTAGAGGACGAGCAAGCTAACTTAAAGGCAAGACCGGCGGCAGCGACTAAAGAGGACATAAAACTCCTGACAGACAGGCTGGCCACAGCTGAAGACCGATCCCGACGCAACAACCTCAGATTCGTTGGGATACCGGAGGGGGCTGAAAAGAACAATGTTACTGCGTTTCTGAACGAGTTTATCTCAGCGACCCTTGGCATTGATCCAACCCCGGGGGGTATCGAGATGGACCGCGCTCACAGGATCGGGACGCGGCTGGAAGCAGGGGAGAAGAATCGTGGCCGAACGATTGTGGCGCGCTTGCTACGATACAAAGATTGCCAAGCCATCCTGGAAGCAGCACGGGAAAAGAAACGCCTGACGTGGAACGGTAAACAAGTTATGATTTTCCCGGATTATTCGAGGGAGACGCAAAGGAAGCGAGAAGCCTTCTCACGCTGCAAGAAAGCACTCCACGAGCGCAAGATTAAATTTGGAATGCTATACCCTGCACTTCTGAAGATTTTCATCAATGGACAGAGTCCACGGGTGTTTGATGACCCGGAAAAAGCAATGGAATACATCGAGAGGCGCTGAGGTACATGCTTGACACCGAGTATGTGCGTGATACGTTCCGGGCGCGCTCTGGATAAACTTGGAAACTACACAAGTTTCTGCCGGCCGCTTGTCCGGGAGAGTAACGGTATGTGAGATAGGGTGTGTGTATATGCAGATTTCACGACCTTTGTTCTGTTTTTGGACATGGAAAGATCCTTTCCGGCTTTGCACGTCACAAAGAAGTTGGATGCTGGCATTTCAGTTTATATCTTTATAGCCGGGGCCTGTATTGCCGACCATTTCTATTTTTGTATAGAAATCGCTATGTTTTCTTTAGCCTAATATCTGAACACAATTTTGTAAACGATACTCAGGGCAGTGGGCTTTTAGGCTGCCCTTATTCCATAAGTCATGGACCTAAGAGATTTACTTTTTTGTTTTATCTCACCAATGTTCTTGGTTCTGTTTTTTGTGCCAGACTGGTTTGCAGTCTGCAGTTTATTGACATCACTATGGTGTTGGTTTTATGTTGGTTTTTTGTTTTTTTTCTTGTCAATGTGTATATCTACTGTTGCACCATGGATCTTATATCATAATAGAATGGCCACTTATTCTACAGTAAAATACTTTAAGATTGCTTATGACTAGCAGTGGGAGGACATTATGTTATTCGACCTGGAATGTGAATGGCCTGGGCTGTCCAATTAAAAGGAAGAAAATACTGGGACATCTGAAAACTAAAAAACAAGATGTAGTATTCTTGCAGGAAACACATTGTTGTTCCCAGGAATCAGTTAAATTATGTAGGGACTGGGTAGGACATATATCCTTTAGTGCTGGGACATCTAAAAGTCGAGGAGTAGCTATATTAATTAACAAAGGCTTACAGTTCAGGCTCAGGAAGGAGGTTAAAGATGAAGAGGGCAGAATTATTATAATACTAGCAGAGATTCAAGGACAGACTCTGATACTGGCCAATATATATGCACCCAATGTTGATCACCCTAATTTTTTCGTAGACTTAGAAAGTAAGCTGCATGATATGGGACAGTATCCAATAATTCTGGGAGGAGACTTCAATATTGCATTAGACCAAATCCTTGATAGAAGTAAGCCATCATTAAGTAGAATACCTGACTCTGTTTTGCTTGTTAAGAGAATGTGTTCATCTATGGGTCTAACAGATGTGTGGCGTCTGAACCACCCAACGGACAGAGATTACAGTTTTTACTCAGGAGCCCACAAAGTCTATTCAAGAATAGATTTTTTTCTAATTTCTAGTTCGTTACTGCCTGCCACATTGTCCTGTTTAATTGGTAGCATTCTGTTAACGGACCACGCTATGGTCAGACTACAAATCACCCCATATCAGGAAACAGAAAGATCACAGATGTGGCGTTTTAATTCATCTTTATTACACGATGTGGGATTTAAGGAAGATCTTCGAGCCCAGATTAGGCTGTATTTGGAGACCAATGTCTCCACAGCTCCCTCTGCCATAGTGGCCTGGGAGGCCATGAAGGCCTTTCTAAGGGGATTTATTATTCAATATTCTTCTCACAAGAAGAAGGTCAATACTGCTAAACTCACAGATCAAGAAAAGAGAATTAAGAACACTGAAGCTAAATTAAAAAGGAATATATCTGAATCTATTTTAAAAGAACTGACTCACCTTAAATATGAATATAATATTATAATATCCAAGAAAACTGAATATCTTTTGTTTAGGGCCAGGCAGACTATTTTTGAATCGGGGGATAAAGCAGGGAAGTTTTTGGCCAGGTACATTAAACAAAAAGAGTCCAAGTCTTCTGTAGCAGCGGTGACGACTGGGGATGGAAGCATGGCAACTAAATCTAGGGAAATAAATGATGCGTTCAAGAAATTCTATATAAATCTTTATACATCTGAAAGTACTGCCACGGACAAAGAGATAATGTCATTTCTGGATAAATTAAACCTTCCTAAGTTGAGTAGCTCCCAACAGGAACTTGGATTCACCTATTAGTTCCCAGGAGATACTTAATGCAATTAAGGCCCTACCAGCAGGTAAATCCCCAGGACAAGACGGGTTTACGGCAGAATTCTTTAAATGTTATGCAGAAGATCTATTACCATTATTTGAAAATATGCTTACAGAAGCATTTGAATTTGGTAAATTACCTCCCTCCTTAAACCAGGCAATTATCACACTTATACTTAAAAAAGAAAAGGACCCAACTGACTGTAAAAGCTATCGTCCAATAAGTTTAATATCTGTTGATTGTAGACTTTTATCTAAAATACTTGCGAATAGATTGGATAGAACACTTCACTTATCCATCCGGACCAAGTGGGTTTTATTAGACAAAGAAATTCTTCTGATAATGTGAGACGTCTTATAAATATTATGTGGTCTGTACGGGACTCCAACGATCCAACAGCAGCTATCTCACTTGACGCTGAGAAAGCGTTTGATAGGCTGGAGTGGAGGTATATGTTTCATACGCTTAGAGCTTTTGGATTTGGTCAAACATTTCTCAGATGGATAGATATTCTCTATAAAGACCCACAGGCCGCAGTGAGAACAAATGGTC
Source organism: Gadus morhua (assembly GCF_902167405.1). Classification (NCBI taxonomy): domain Eukaryota; kingdom Metazoa; phylum Chordata; class Actinopteri; order Gadiformes; family Gadidae; genus Gadus; species Gadus morhua. The sequence continues at coordinate 24,875,604 of NC_044065.1, forward strand.
TGATTTCCTCTTATTTCACACTTGGTAGAGGCACCCGGCAGGGCTCTGCATTGTCGCCAGGGCTTTTTTGTCTAGCTCTTGAGCCTCTTGCGGCAGCTATTCGGAAGAATCAGAATATTCAGGGAGTTAAAATAAATGAGTCTACACATAAGCTTCTGCTTTACGCGGACGACATTCTGTGGCTTACCTCGGACCCAGCCAGATCTGTCCCAGCATTATTGGACGTTATTAAGTCATTCTCCAAAATATCAGGGTATAAAGTCAACTGGTCTAAGTCAGAGGCCCTCCCACTGACCTCATACTGCCCAAAAACTTTATTTCAGGCAGGGCTATTTCAGTGGCCTACTGAAGACATAAAATATCTTGGCATTCTCTTTCCTCACCAAATTGATAAAATAATCGAAAAGAATCTGGACCCACTTTTTAATAAAATGTCATTAGATACAGATAGATGGTCACCACTATTCTTATCATTATGGGGGAAGGTTAACGTCCTTAAGATGAACTGTATCCCAAGGTTGAATTATTTGCTTCAATGTCTTCCTATTGCAATACCCCAGAAATACTTTAAAAGGTTTGACCAAATTTGCAAAAAGTTTTTATGGAATGGCAAACGTGCAAGGATAAAGTTAGAAAGGCTTCAAGTTCCAATCAATAAGGGTGGCATGGGCCTCCCCAAGCTAGCCCTGTATCATTATGCCTTCTGTCTGAGACATATAGCTCAGTGGACACTGCCACCTGAGAGAGCCCCTCCCTGGTTTGAGATTGAACAGAGACTGCTTTCCCCACTTGCCCCTATAAATGCTCTGTCTAGCACTATACCTTCCGAATTAAAATCTCACCCTATCATATCCAACCTCGTTAATGTGTGGAAGAAGTTTTCTAAAGCTTTTAATATCAATGTCTATCTTAATTCTGAATCTTGTATTTGGAATAACCCAAAGTTACGTATTAATAAACATTCTTTTTTATGGAAAGATTGGGTGGAAAAAGGAATTATTACACTAGCAAACCTATATGAGAGGGATAATATAAAGTCATTTGAAATGTTGACTGGTGAATACAATCTGCCCAGAAATAATTTCTGGAAGTACTTACAAATGCGTCACTTGTTACTTACTGTCATAGGGAGAGGAATAGAACCTCAACAGTCAGATCTTCTCTCTCGGACTACGAAAATAATGGGTTTGGGACATGAGGCTTCCATATTCTATACAATGTTATTCCAACAGACAGTTACCATATCTTATGCATCAATGTTAACTTGGTCGGCAGATTTGAACATTGATGTCACACATAAAGATTGGGATCGTATTTGTGAAAACATTAAGAGGGTGTCAAGAGACATTAAAATTAGATTAATCCAGTTTAAGATTCTTAATCGCTTTTATTGGACTCCAAGCCGACTGTTCAGGCTGAAGCTGCGGGATAATGCAGACTGTTGGAAGTGCTGCAGCTCAGAAGGGACTCTCCTTCATCTGCTCTGGGAATGTCCCATGATACAGAACTACTGGCTAAAGATTCATGATCACATTGAAAATATTACCCGGTCTAGCTTGGAGTTCTGCCCGCGGCTTTATGTCTTAAATGATCCACAAATAACATCCAATTGTGGAGCAGCAGACTTTATCCAGACCAGTATAATGGTTGGAAAACAAATTATAATGAGAAATTGGAAGAACCCAGGTGAGCCCTCTTTCCAGGAGTGGAGCACGGAGTTAGCAAAAGTGGCATCCTACGAAAAGATTTCTTTCAACATTAATGACAGGACTGAACGGTATGTGGCGAAATGGGGAAAGTACGTGCAATATATTGCTATAAGATGAGAGCGTGGTGCCTATTGTAAAAATGTAAAATTGATCCATGTGTGTTTTTCTATTTTTATTTTCTTTAATTTTTTTTTAATTTTTTTTATTATTATTTTACTTTTTCATTTAACTATTTCTACCCGATTTTTATTACCTTTTTTGGCTTAATCTTTGTTCTTTTTCAAAAATGTAACATCACTAAGGAACAATTGGTAAGATGTCAATTGTCATGTTGACTACAATGTTGATTGCAGTGTAATAGTGGTGTATAAAAACTCAATAAAATACCAATTACAAAAAAAGTGGTGAAATACAAAATTTGTATTTCAAATAGTGGGGGGGACATGTCCCCCCCGTCCCCCCCATAATCGACGCCTATGGCTGAACGCTGTATCACATCAGGAGCTGGCTGTTCTCAATTCACAACACACATTCCATCAAAACTAGCCTACATCAGGCATTCTGACCAAAACTCATGAACTCCCCCCCTCAATTACTCCAGAATTCAGGAATGACACTTTGTGTCAACAAGAGACTGACTCCACCGACTATCAATTGCAAGTTAAAACAGCCGACCACTTTTGCAAAAAACACAAAAGCCACAGCACCAGCAAATCTTAAGCAATAAATATCACGGCTTACCTTTATTTATGTGGCAGTGGTCTGCAGATGCATCCCGTGGTATAGCCTACCACATCCATTTAGTTCAACAGGTTATCGTTCTGATACTGTCCATGGTACTAGCAACCTACTCCGGTGCTTCTTACCTATGTATTCAGGCTAAAAGGACTTGATTGTCTGACGCCTCATCATCCCAGCCAAAGAGTATTGGTATTATTAGTAATGGCTACTTGCCAAATCGAAAAAATAACTTCACACAGTCTGTCTTTTTCCAATGTATTTGTTATCATTCGTAGCGTTGATCAGCAGAGAAATAATTCGCCAAAGTTGTTGACGTCGCTTAGCAACCGAATACGAATGTAGTCTACAGCATTGAGAAGAACCGTGTAATGAGTAAGGGATAATGTATAGAATGCCGGTCATTATTGGGAAAATAAGCCCCGACAGGGCGAACAGGACACCGACACGCAGCGAGGGTAAATTCTTCCCACTTTTTATTTAAATTCGACCGGCGACGTTCTTATATTATCCCGCTTATTACACGGCTACTTGCCAAAACGAAAAAATGACTTCACATTGTGTGGCTTGTTATAATTTATTTGTTACCAATACCATAATTTGTAGCGTTGATCAGCAGAGAAATAGTCCGCCAAAGACGTTGACGTCACTTAGCAACCGAAGACGCTGGGGTTGAAAAGTTACCGGACCTCTTGAGGAGTGATACCAAAGACGTCATTATAGGCAAAAAGTTCTTTGTTTTCCTTGACAGCGGTCAATTTATATCTAGCATTCACCGCGAAGTTCAGAAGAGCCCATGCAAGTGAACGGAGTGTTCCACGGCATTGAGAAGACCCGTGTAATAATCCATAATAATTAAACTTGATATATATATATATATATATATATATATATATATATATATTTTTTTTTTAAAGTGGTTGGTACAAACTGATTCATGACGAAATCTTGTGGGGACGCGTCCCCGGCGTAATCGACGCCTATGTGTGTGGGTAATGCAGCTTGTGTGTTCGATCCTGCTTCCTAATGGCTATGTGGGGGCAGCTTATGTGCTTAAAATACGTAACAATGCAAACAGAGGATGTACAGGTGTGCGCTTTTAACTGACTATTTGTTAAAGTAGGCGTATTTCGGGATGGTAATGTTACATATTTTAAGAACATAAGCTGCCCCCACATAGCCTCTAGGAAGCAGATTCAAACACACAAGCTGTATGACCCTCACATAACCACTAGGAAGCAGGACCAAACATATAAGCCGTAAATACTGTACATAGCCACAAGGGGAGCAGGACCTTACTGAAGGCTGCAATAGCTGCTCCATCCACAGAAGGCAGCAACTTTAGATAGGTGAAGAAGCTGAGGCTAATACGTCACACCGGCCATGCCCACTTCACACAGGCCACGCTGACTTGACCCTAACAATCTCAACAGAGAGGTTGGACGCCAGAAACTTTCGGTAGCTCAGACTTGCGGGTTAGAGTTTTGATCAGCTGGGAGTCGCTCAGCACGTGTTCGACACAATTCCCCTCCTTTTGCTCCGTAGTTACCATACCGAAATACTTTGACAGATAAAGTGAGTTAAAAGCGATCCGGATTGGACTTTCTTCGAAGAACTCAGCAATTTGGTGACCCTCGACGTTCTTGGAAAGTACCGGGGTCTCGGGAACACGCGGCCACCGAGACGCACAAAAGCTCTTCGCAGGAGCCACTGAAAGGTAACAGAACCTGTTGTCTATCGACTAAACTCTTTAATAGCTTAGTATAGGAAAGTTTAGGTGTAAGAGCTGGTGGTGCCTCCGTCTGGTTGCGGAGCTCCGTGGTTTTGGGACGGCCGCGGAAAACGCTAACAGATTTAATTAAATAATTATATTCAAGGAGCAAGGGGCCAGAAGTGTGTTTTTATGGGAATGTAGATCGACAGTATCCATCCCATCTAGGCCTGATGTTTGTACCGTCTGGAGACGAATTACAGCGGTTTATTTGTGTTTGACCATCAGGAGATGGTTAAATAGTAAGGGGATGGATTACTCGCGTTTGTATTATTTATAACCGACTATTTGGGTTGATCGCCGTTACGGAGCGGTGCAGCTGGTCGGATAGTCTTGTTACTTTATTAATCGGTTGCATATTCTCACGTTGGCTTGGGCTTTGTTTCCCCTGAGGCGATACCGCATGTTACATAGGCGGTAAGGGTTCGAATGGGATCGGTTCCCCCCAGCACGGTAGCTTTAACACCATTGTGCATCTTCTTCTAAGGTAGTCTCCCTTCCGTAAGTGAGGCGGCCTCGCGCAGTTTTGACCCAGCTGCTTTGCATGCTTCACTGACCCGCCGTGGCTACAGACACTGACCGGCATCTTATATCTCCTACAGAGATCCAATACAGTGCGTTTGCCCGAATATTAACTAGGACAATTTGCAAAGTACTTTGTTTTGTTTCACGGGCATTGGGTGAAGCACCGTGGTTTCGGTGTTCAAAGGAACGGCGCTTTTTGTTGACGTGTGATCCCTTTGTTAAAAGCACCCATACCCAGTTTGGGTGTTGATCTCTCTCTCTCTCTCTCTCTCTCTCTCTCTCTCTCTCTCTCTCTCGTTATATATGTTCTCTCTCTCTCTCTCGTTATATATGTTCTCTCTCTCTCCACGCTCGTTATATATGTTCTCTCTCTCTCTCTCTCGTTATATATGTTCTCTCTCTCGTTATGTATGTTCTCTCTCTCTCTCTCTCTCGTTATATATGTTCTCTCTCTCTCTCGTTATTTATGTTCTCTCTCTGTCTCTCGTTATATATGTTCTCTCTCTCTGTCTCTCGTTATATATGTTCTCTCTCTCTCTCGTTATATATGTTCTCTCTCTCTCGTTATATATGTTCTCTCTCTCTCGTTATATATGTTCTCTCTCTCTCGTTATATATGTTCTCTCTCTCTCTCGTTATATATGTTCTCTCTCTCTCGTTATATATGTTCTCTCTCTCTCGTTATATATGTTCTCTCTCTCGTTATATATGTTCTCTCTCTCGTTATATATGTTCTCTCTCGTTATATATATACTCTCTCTCTCTGTCAGTCTCTGTCTGTCTGTCTCTCTTTATTGATATATTCCCCAAAAGATCCATTACAGCAGGGGTCTTCAATTAAAATTGAACAAGGTCCAGTTACTAAAAATTCCTTCCAAGAAAGGTCCGAACCTACCACGTCATAATAGCCTTCTTTTGTCAAATACAATCAACACGGCATATTACCTTATAATTTCAGATGTATTTATTTTCAATTTCCAAATAACTTGTTTAACTATGAAAAGACAAAGTAACGCATATTAACATTTCAGGTAAACAAAACAGGTACATTCGGCCTTCAATTCAAGTAAACATAAAAAGTGCATAAGGCCTACATGTGAAGTAAGCAGAACAGGAACACTAGGCCTACACTTCAAATAAACAAAGTGCATTAGGCCTACATTTCAAGTAAGCAAAACAGGTACACCAGACCTGCATTTCAAATAAACACAAAAAGAGCATTAGGCCTTAATTTCAAGTAAGCAAAACAGTGTCTCAAGAGGTGTTAGACCCAACAGGTCCTCACAGATCTATTTCTTGTCTTGATGAAACAATCGCACATAAACCAAAAGCTGGGCATTATCCGTTACACCTGAAGACTCATCAATGGCTAAGGATGGGGCACTCTGAACAGCGGCATGAAGCTGTGACAGTGCGTCATCTGATAACATTTCGGATTTTCTGGTTGTCGTTGCAGCTCACATTGGGATTTGCTTTATTTTTTCACACAATTCATCCCTTTGTTTACCTTCAAGTAACGTCTCGGCAACGGCGTTCAAGCACTCCTTCACAACAGTCATGTCAATGAAAGTTTTTTTATGGTGCCCCAAAATCCATGCAATCTTAAGTTAGCATTTATTTGCACGTTGGTGGCCTGTGAATGAGTGTGCGAAGACACGCGTAGCCTTCTCATACTGAGCTCTCAGCTCGGATATTTTCCACGCTCTTACTTCTGACTTCTGGGGATACTTTTCCTCGAAGGTTCTGTGTTTGGATATGTAATGCCGCTTAATGTTCCCGCTTTTTATCAGCGCCACGGTTTCAACACATAAAAGACACAACAAAGGTTTTGTACTGCCTTGCGGGAGAATGAACAAGTATTGGTCAGTCCAGTCATCTTTAAAATGTAAAAAAAAAAGAAGTGTTTTCGGGGTCAACTTTCCTTATTTTCGAGCAAGCCATTTTCTCATTCCAAATCGCTCTTCCGGTAAACAAAAAATTTGATTGGCTATTTTTTGAGTGACGCTATTACGCACATGCCGGGACAGACGGAGGGAGGGGGGGAGTTCGATGAGTGCATGATCTTCGCTCTGTGAAGATCATTGCTTTTTGCTGTTTTTATGCTGTACTACAGACTATTCTGCCTTTCAATTTGTATTTCAGTGAGAAATGATTTTACTAACATAATCATGCTTTGTATAGTGAAATCATAAAAAAAAATATATATATTATTATTATTATTTTAAATTGGTCATGGGTCCGGATAGGACCGTCACTTGGTCCGGACCCGGGCCGCGGTCCGCCGTTTGGAGATGCCTGCATTACAGTTTCAAGTGATAGTATAATTATCACATTTCATTAGTCAACAGCTGGAGCTATCATATTTAGTTTGTATATTTAATTCCAATATTTGAAGTATTCAGTTTGAGTTTGCTTTAAAGGCCCACTATGCAACTTTTTTTGCCAAAATTACATTAAGTATGCAGGTTGAGAGTTATGCCTGATGGTTCTGCATCCATTTCTGGGTCGATTGGTGTGTGTGTCATTTTCCCATGTGGCCTCTACAGTGAAAAAGCGCATATGCAACTTGATGTGTTCGGACCGAGCGCTTCCGGATGTGACGCGGCGGAAGTATCCTCGAAAATGTAGTCAGATTGTAGTTTCGAAAATGCTTTACGGCACAGACACACACCCAAACATGGCACCGGCTAGATATAAACAGCCAGTTGCGAGGCAATTTGGGTTGATTTACCTTAATATAACAGGCTAGGAGTCATTGCGATGGTTCCATTATACATTTTTGTTCGATTGTTCGTTGTTTCAACTCTCCCTTGCGCATCTTGGCGGAGAAAATGAATATGTTTCTGCCGGCGACCCGCCGCCCACTCTCGCAGGAGTCTCGGGTCTCGCGAAGTAACGAATTGCTTTGCGGCACAGAACCCCAAACACGGAACCGGCTCGATATAAACACAAGTAACTAAGGGATTGTTACATTCATCATAGATCAGCCGACTAAAAAGAGACGGAGAGACCCAATGTCGGAGGAACAGAAGAAGAGAAAGGGGAGACTGACCGACAGAGAGGCCAGACACGAGTAAACGTTGGGCAAGCTTTTCAGGAATAGCGTGAACTGAAAGAAAAAGAAGACGTCAAATCAGACTCCGACTTGGCCGTGTTGCTTTTGAAATTGAAAGTACCCTTGGGTGAACTTTGTCCTCGTGGTATTCTTGATGTTGATAGTCTCTGTACAAATGTGTTTGCTCAACCATTTTGTTGTGAGCCCTGTAAAAATTGTTTTCTCGACCGTTTTGTTGTGAGCCCTGTATGTTTCTAGCTTGCTTGGTTGCAGCCATATAAACACCTTTGTTACCATTGGTGTTTTGTTCGTCTGTCTCGTCCCCCAGATACAGACTGAATCCCCGAATCCAGGTTATTGTTTATTTAGATTATTATGTTGGCCAACACTCTCACACTGATTGTTCTGTTCAACCTAAGATAAAACAATTATAATCTAGGATATCAATTCTCCCCGTCAACTATAAAAAGGATGGCTTTATGTTTATTGCAATACAAATACACCATTTTAAAAATGTATAACCTTGCCTACACTTTATGAACATTTACTTCAGACATGGCTCCACGCATTCGCCGGCTTCTTTGAAAACAAATGCACATGGCTCGCGTAGAGGTGCATGGGGAAGGGTCGTCAACGAGTTGTTACGACAGTGTTGTAAAATATCTACTACGAAGCTGTAGGGGGCGCTGTGTAGGGAAATGTGCGTGCCAAAACCAAGAAAACAGCGAAGAAATTCCCGAAGTTGCATAGTGGGCCTTTAAATATCAATATTTTGATCATAACAACAGTTTTCGCACGCTCATTGAGTGCCCTCGACCTCTAAGTCTCATTAAATCCATAGCAATAAGTTGGAAACCATCAGTAATGTCACTAGTTTCTGAGCACATAATATTTTGGCTATAATGTTGTAACGTATTGTGATGACGCGGCTATTGGCGCGTCCTCACGCGTCCGTATTGAGGCCGCACTGGGGCATTTATCTGACATGCAAGAGTGATCACCAGTAATCAAGTTACTGCATATTGTCTGCATATTGTTTGGGGTTTGTTGAATTATGCGATTGTGGGGCGAGTTTGCTTATTGAGTGGTAAAAAGGAGAACTGCTCACCGCCGTTGTCCGCTGTGCGATCCATGCGGCTTCTAGGAAGCGCGCGCCCGACTGGGGACAGCTATATGGTGCGGGGCGTGCGCGAGTGACGCCGTTGCCTCTCCACAAAATCAATGATCTTTGTTTGAACATATACTTTGTAAGTAGTGGCGGGTATGCACGCACAAATAATAACTAAGGTGATGTAGTTTAATTCATTGAAGATACATTTTTTTTGACCAGTTTTGATGCATATTTAGTTGATTAATATGTAAACACCCCCGCCGATATTTGAGGGATTGGTATGTACCAATCTCGGGTCAGCTGATATAAGGGAGGCGTGTCAGTCCCGAGGGGGGGAGCTAGAAGGCGGAAGCTAGGCCATGTGCTCACTGTATATGCTCTGTTATGTGAGAGGAAAATGGAAATAAAAGTAATTTTGCTTCACCACCGCCTTTTTTGCTGATCCTAAGACCGCTCGACATTCTACCTTTTGACACGTATAGCATTCGACATCTTTGGGAGAATAATATTTATGTATACATGTGGAGGTATCTGTAAATACTCTTGGTGTATGTGTGTGTCTGTCTGGAAATAGGCCCTCCCTCCCCCCTTCCTCATAAATACACCTTGCCCTCTGCGTTTCAAAGCCTCCACTTTGACCCATAAGCCTGTGTGATAGCATCACACAGCCAATGCGACAGCCGTTGTTTCGTCAGGGGGAGGCCCTGGGAATGTTTTCTGTAATGCACAAATAACTGTTGAAATTTGCGCAGAGCCTCCGTGCACTTCACATAACAGGCAAGGATTAGTTTCAAAAGACTCTAGGGTTGCTTTGTGATTTTTTTTTTTTTGTGCGTACGGGGCACAAGAGATGGGTGAGATCGCGTTCAGCGGCCAGGCCCACAAGCGCTGGCCGATCTCTGAGTAATCTATGATTGCTCCCCCTGCCTGTGAGAGAGCGTCCCGCCGACAAGGGAGTTTCTTCGGCGGCCCCGAGAGCAGACGCTGGAGGCAGGGAAACCACGGTGCACTCGTGCGTTGCGGTGCTATGAGAATCATATACAGCTGCTCCTCTTGGACTCGGTCCAAGACTTGGGGAATCAGGGGGACGGGTGGGATAGTGTACAGGAGTGTTTGGCCATGGTCTGTGAGCGAACGCATCTCGCTGTCACACGTTTCTCCCTCGCCCCGTAATAGCCGGCGCTCGTGGGGCGGGACATCGCCCCATGAGCCCGCTGCCCGAGGCCTTTGCTGGCCACTCGCCGCAGCCTGCGATGGAGTTGGGCGGACCTGGTAAGCAGGGCGAGGTCGCCTTTTTAAAAGCAGCGGGAGTGGGGCAGCGGTCGCTGAGCCCCGGCTTCACTCCAAAGACAGCACACAGAGCGGGATCCAGCGGCGGTACCGCCCTGTAACCCCGGTCTGTCAGACCCTCCGTCTTCGTGACCTGGATAAATGTTTTCACCGGGACCACGAGCTTCCCGGGCTCCGCCGCAGACCCACTGAAGTACGGTCTAATGGCGGGAAACTTCGGCCAGATCGGGTCGAAACGGGCGGGGCGTGTCGCGGCCTCGAGCCCCCAGATGCCATGCAGCTGGTCCGGGCGTGAGGCATAGGGCACCGCAAATCCAAGGTTTGCGGCTGCCCTGGCGATAATGCCCGCTAGCTCTGACACCAAAGCTCCACCCACTGGAAGTGAGGTGACGGCAGAGACGGGCAATGCTGCTGCCCCGGGCCTCTCCATTCGGAGAGGGGAGGCCGGGGGAGACGTCGTCGGCCCATTCAGCAATGGCGGCGGCAGGGTCGGCTTTGCGCTGTCCGTCATCCGACGGCAGCGCCGCACAATGCCGACAAAGACAGAGCGGCGATGTTCATGCCCAAGGCAGCCCTCGCACACCTCATGGCCGCCATACGGCAAGATGTAACCCGTGCAGATGCGGATCGTCTTTGAGTCCATAATATCTATTTATTTACTTCAGTATGCTACAGGATCGTCCTGAAGAAAATGGGAGCAGAACATCCGCCGGCGCCCGACTATATTTGCGAACTGCGGACGTTGTTGAGGCCCACGCTGTGCGCGGGGATTACAAATATTTCAGTGCTACGGCTCACGCCTAGGGATAACCCAATAGCGATAGCCTTAAAAAGCGAAGCCTATACGACATAGAACGCTACGTTTCTTCAAAAGATCACGCAAACGATGAAGCCCAAGCAGTGTAATGCATCGTGCAAATATGGAACTCTGTGTCTGGAATAACGTATTCATTCATTCAATTCTTTCATTCATTATGGATCTAATCATTGTTTCTGTAAAAGTCCCGTCTCTGGCCAAGGCAGCACTCTCACTCCTTGTGTGCTCCTCCTGTATAAAAGCTAGTACGGACCCCGCAATAATTGCTTACGGCCATACCCCCCTGAACACGCCCATTGAGGAAGTGATACGCCCATTGAGGAAGTGATACGCCCATTGAGGTTTGGTGTGCTCGAGTGGTGAGGTGGACGGTGTTGGAGCGAGGAGTTTTTTTGGTGTTAAATCAAGTATTTTTGATATTTTTTTGGTTATTTTTTCGTCTAGTTGTTTATTCCCCCGACAGCTTGCTGTTTGGGGGAGTATTAATACACTTTAGTTCATTTTTTTTCGATGTCTCACACGGTTTTGACAACTGGAATGGAAGACAACATGGAACGGAACACGGCTCCTGGTGCGGCGACGGATGGTGGTTGTATGGCGAAGGGGACATCGGAGGACGTACTGGGCGGGAGACAGCTGACTCCGGAGAGAGCAGCGAGAGAGAAGGAAGACAAGGTTGAGGATGGTGGCCCGAGCTACAGCAGGGAGTTGTCTGTGGCTGTGGAGCTGGTGGGAGAGGAGAAGATCCCGATGATGGAGATGTTAACGGCGATGCAGAGTGTTTGTGGATTGGTGTTGGGATGTCGCTACCTCTCATTGAACAAATATGAAGTGACGATGAATCACCCCAACGGGAAGCGGCGATTGTTGGATGGTTTTAAGATAAGGGGGACCAGCGTCGTCGCAAAAGGCTTGACATCAGATGAGATGGTGGTGTCCTTCATGAGTCTACCGGTGTACATTACGGCTGAGGAGATTCTCAAGAAGGTTGCGGAATGGGGTGTGGAGTCAGTTTCGCCTATTGCAAGGAGGAAGTGGCCTGGGATGACAATATGTGAGGGAACACGCTTTGTAAAGGTGAAGTTCAACAAAGAAGTACGGTCCTTGCCTTGGTCCACACGTTTTGACACCGAAAAGGGTGCTGAATATTTCCGTGCCATCCATGACAAACAATTAAAGGTTTTTAGATTGTGCATCCAGCCTGGACACATAGTGAGGGACTGTCTGGACTTCCTGTGTAGGAAGTGCGGGAAGCAGGGACACTATGCAAGGGAGTGTGTGGCTGAGTGTGGTAATAGAACGGAAAATTGTGTGTGTAGGGAGGAGCAGGTGGGAGGGGGTGCCCTCTCAGTTGACCCGGCTTCAAAGGCTGTATCGTTGGAGAGTGAGTAAAGTGGAGGGGAAGAGAGTGAGGAAGAGGAGATGGAGCACGGGGAGCTGTCTGACGGGGAGACAGGCTTGGACAGTCAGTTACTGGTTGCGCTGAAGGACCCGGGTGTGGGGAGCACGGGGATGCCCGGGGGGCAAAGCTCTCAAGTAGAGCTTTCCTCTCTACCGGCATCTGGGCACCCTACACCAGCGGAGGGCGTAGCCAGGGTGCCGCGGGGGTCTGGACAGTTGGGGAACGAGGCGGGACATGGCACGGGGTCTAGCCTAGAAGATGACTTGGTTGTCTCAATGGCCCCGGCAACAGGGGGAGATGGGGGCACAGGTATGGGGGGGGGAGGAGCTCTCAAGCGGGGCTCCTCTCTTTACAGGCGCCCGCGTGCCCTACAGTAGAGGGAGATGCAGCCGAGGGGTCTTGTGCTGGGACTAGTGAGGCTACAGCCGACGCGTCTCATTGGCGTGGTATCGCGGCTATAAGTTCCCCCCCCACACTGGCTGATGGAACGGAGAGGGAGAATAAGTCGGTGAATGAGGCGTTGGGTGTTTGTAGGGAGAGGGCGCCCAGGGTCAGACGCAGGAGAGGGGTTGATTCCGATGAGGAACAGAGAAACGTGAAAATGAAAGGGGTACGTAAAGAAAGAAGATTTTAACAGTAATACCCACTCTGTCTTTTGGTTTCAATGGTCACACTCACCTCAATTACCATCAACGGTCTTAACAATATGCCGAAGTTTGATGGGGTGTTAATCAATTTGAAATCCGATATTTAAGTGCTGCAGGAAACAAACTGGATACAGGCTAAAATGCCAGAAAGTTCTTCGAAGAAAGAGGTCCAACTCACTTTATTTGTCAAAGTATTTCGGTATGGTAACTACGGAGCAAAAGGAGGGGAATTGTATTGAACACGTGCGAGTGACTCCCAGCTGGTCAATACCTCTAACCCGCAAGTCTGAACTACTGGAAGTTTCTGCCTTTTTTTTGCTTCCGGACCCGTTTAAATACCTAGTTGGGCGTGGCCTATGTGACGTATAGCCTTGGCTTCCTCAGCTGTCTAAAGGTGCTGCCTTCTGTGGATGGAGTGGCTATTGCAGCCTTCAGTAAGGTCCTGCTCCCCTTGTGGCTATGCACAGTATTTACGGCTTATATGTTCGTTCCTATTTCCTTGTGGCTATGTGAGGGTAATACAGCTTGTGAGTTTGAATCTGCTTCCTAGAGGCTATGTGGGGGCAGCTTATGTTCTTAAAATACGTAACACTAATTAATGTATATGCACCGAACAGAGAAGCGGAAAAAAGGTTATTTTTTTATCTCTCTTGGTTTGCTCTGCAATAGGAATTGTGTTCTCGTGGGTGATTTTAATGTGTTTTGTAGCAAGCTGGATGTTTATAGGGGAGATAGTTTTAGACAGGATTCCGCCCGGAAGGGTTTGTTAAAAATGATTGAGGATGGGGGTTCGGTGGATGTGTGGAGGGTTAGTATTGCTGCATTCTTCGAAGAAAATAGTTCAATCCGGGGTTGCTTTTAACTCACTTTATTTGTTATAAAGTAGGCATGTTTCGGTATGGTAACTATGAAGCTTAAGGGAGGGAATTGTATCTAACGCGTGGAGAGGAAAATACCGTGATCTACTTCAAGCCCCCGGGCTTAGGCCCCGGTGGCTCTCTGCCGTCTACCTATTGATCTCTGGGCTCCTAGCTTCGAATCACCCGCTAGGGGACGTCAAGTGGGCGTGTCCTATGTAGTGGGCGGGGCCGGGGTGACGTAATGGCTTCGGCTTCTTCACCTAAATAAAGGTGATGCCTTCTGTGGAGGGAGCAGCCTTCAATAAGGTCTTGCTCCCCTTGTGGCTATGTATAGTATTTACGGCTTATATGTTTGGTCCTGCTTCCTAGTGGTTATGTGAGGGTAATGCAGCTTCTTAAAATACTTAACATTAGAAATGCTGCCAAGAGGGAATTTTCTAGGAGGCAGATAGTGAACGGGATGCTAAAGCAAAGTAGGATCGATTTATGTTTAGCCCGGCAGGACATCGCTGATACTTTGAGCAGTGTACAGTATAAATGCACCGGTTATAGTGATCATGCAGCAATAATCTTTCAGATGGGTGACAGAATTAGAGGGACAGGGGGGGGAGTTTGGTGTTTGAATACAAGTGTGTTGGAGGAGAGCGAGTATACTGAGATGATGAGAGGGTGTGTTAAGGAGCAAATGAAGTGGAGGGGTATGATGCAGACGTGTGTGAATGGTGGGAATGTGTAAAGATGAAGGTGAAAATGTTGAGCATAAAATATTGTAAAAAGCAGAGTCAAGTAAAGAGGAGGACGGAATGTGTATTGAGAGAGAGAATGGCTGATGAATTGAGGAGGTAAGATGACGATGTGATTAGGGACTTGGCTGACTACATAGGCATTAAAGGGGAATTAGAATCTTATGAAAGGGAGAGATGTAAAGGGGCGATAGTTAGGAGTCGGCCGCAGTATGCGGTGCATGGGGAGAAATGTACGTCTTTCTTTTTGGGGCTGGAAAAACGGAAACAGGGTAGAACATACATAGCTCCGATAGAGGATGAGAGAGGGGAAGTGGTAAATGATTTTGTGGGTGTGTTGGAGAGAGTGCAGGGGTTTTACAGTGATTTATTTAGCAAAGGCTATGTAGATAAGGATAGTGTGGACAAGATATTAGGGATGGTTGAGCATGTGTTATCGGATAGTGATTGGGAAGTATATGAGAGTTAGTAGAGTCGGTAACACTTTGCTTGAAGGTACCGTCATAAGAGTGACATGACATTGTCATAAGAGTGACATGACACAGTCATAAAAATGTCATAAACATTATGTCAATGTCATTAAACGTTTATGACTGTTGTCATTAAGTGTCATTCGATTTGGTAATGACAAGGTGACATTATTTTGGTTGTCTTCATTATGACAACTTGACATTAATCAAGGTGACATAACCAGAATTTGTCTTTGTCATGACAACTTGACATTAAATTTGTTTGCAATGTCCTTATTATGACAAGGTGACATTATTCAAAGTGACATTACTAGAAAATGTCTTTGTCATGACAACTTGACATTAAATTTGTTTGAGATGTCCTTATTATGACAACGTGACATTATTCAAAGTGACATTACTAGAACCTGACATTAACGAAATATGCATCTATTTTTGTGTTTATGGCAAGTTGACAATGATAATTATAATTAGCTGTGCAAGGTTAAAGACCAATTCTAGCACTTGGTCATTGATGTTTGACAGAATACCAAAAACTGACTGTCATGACATCATTATGACAATGTAATGACAAAATTCTTTGACCTAAAGTAAAGTGGTAGCATTTTGATCTGACATTGACATATCATGAAGGATAAACTGACTGTCATGACATCATTATGACAATGTAATGACAAAATTCTTTGACCTAAAGTAAAGTGGTAGCATTTTGATCTGTCATTAACATATCATGAAGGATAAACTGACTGTCATGACATCATTATGACAATGTAATGAAGAAATTCTTTGACCTAAAGTAAAGTGGTAGCATTTTGATCTGTCATTAACATATCATGAAGGATAAACTGACTGTTATGACATCATTATAGCAATGTTTTTATTATAACATCATAGACAATTTTATTTTCTCATGAACATATGAACTGGCTGTCATCATCATTATCACGACACAAGGTCACAACATTATACGATACACGTTACAATGTGCTTAGAAACCTCTTCTGCTCAACACTCATGTCATGATTACTGACCATGAACATGTTGCATGTATTTCCCTTACCATTTTTACTCGAACTAATGGGTAAAAGCTGCTTTTGATCACCCTTACAGAATGCTTTGCTGCTCCTGACCAGTAGCTATCAACAATATCAAACTTAACTCAAAATCTAGAGGTCTAATGACTCAAATCAAACTTAACCAGCTATTGCTGGCATACATTGTGACTTCTGGGCCTGTAATAACTGCAACATTGCTACAAAACAAGCAAACACAAATACTGGAAAAAGTTTCTTAACAAAATATGAACAACAATAAAAACTATTGACTAATTGGCTTTATGCACAGCTCCACGACTTCCTGAAATAAGCCAGCTCGTTTATTTCATGTCTTACATTATTGGACCAACTGATTAATCCAGGTGTGCCTGACCATTGTTGTGAGGTCAGACACACCTGGATTAATCAGTTGGTCCAATAATGTAAGACATGAAATAAACGAGCTGGCTTATTTCAGGAAGTCGTGGAGCTGTGCATAAAGCCAATTGTCTAATGATTAGGTCATTTTGTAAGTGATCGGCAGTAGTTCACCTGCATTTTTTTTGTGCGTCAGTGTGCTCGCCATTTCTGCTGTTATGGCTTCCCTGCACCTCTCTGTGAAGGTGGAGATTTTGTCATGGCTATCTTTACTCAAACCCTCAAATATGTCTGGGAAAATGATGTGGACCTCAGCGATTGGGGCGGTCCTTGCTATGGTGTTCCGGTCCACCCCCAAATGCTCAAAGGCTCGCTTCATGAATCCAGTTTTTTTGAAGCTCTTGAGAGCCCTCATGTAGCGCCGCACCACGCCATCGATGGTTGTCACTTGGAAGAGAAGATGACAAAATTTGAATTGGTTATGATTGATTTCCTTAAAGGAGAAGTTTGGTGTTAGACCTAAGCCCCATTGTTCAAGCTCATCACATGTGGTCCATAGGAAAAAGAAGA
The DNA here is from genome assembly GCF_902167405.1 of Gadus morhua. Lineage (NCBI taxonomy): Eukaryota > Metazoa > Chordata > Actinopteri > Gadiformes > Gadidae > Gadus > Gadus morhua. The sequence goes on from NC_044065.1 coordinate 24,892,724, forward strand.
AAATTTATTTGAATACTATTATTTATTCATATTTATTAATTTGAATACTATTCAAATATTCAACGATTCGATTCGGAGAAGTCTGATTCGACTGAACCTCGTCAAATAGTCGCAAAATGTGGTTGTGGAAAAAAAAAAAGGATTCTGAATATGTGCTGAACATCTGATTTTACACAGAATTTATGTTTTCTTATGTTATAATGAGACTGAAGTATTTGTTTATTCGGGTGTTTAAACTCTTTTTTTCTGTAGCAGAAAGAAATGCAAATTAGATCATGAATCAATAAACATCATGAATCAACGATTAGTCGACTGAGGGCAAAATCTGACAAATCAGACTCGACTATGAAAATCTTTAGTCGAGGACAACCTTTGGTGCAACATACACTGAGTTATGGTCAGGCAGCTAAAGCTGACCTAATGGAGAGAATGTCCTTAAGTTTCAGTTTTATGCTATAAGCTCCATGAAGTAAGCTTTAGCTGTAACTTGATTTATGTAGTGCCAAATGTTCTTGTTCTTTTTTACTACTACTTGGTACAAAGACACTTCAAACAAGAGGATAATGTTGATGAACAATTAGGTCAGGTTTCAGCTACAGTTATGCAGGGGTGGAAAGAGTCATAAAAAATCTACTCAAGTAAAAGTACAGTCACCTAGATGAAATTTTACTCAAGTAAAAGTAAAAGTACTGGTGTAAAAATCTACTCAAGTAAAAGTAAAAAGTAGCTAATTTAAAATGTACTCGGAGTAAAAGTTCTTTTTTTTTTAGCTCCTCGCGGCACAATCTTTTCGATTCTGACCTTCTGACACTGCAGTTGCCCAGAGCTATTCGAACATTCATTCGATATTCAGGAAAATGTTCAATACTCGATACCAATTTCAGTTCCACAGGGATAAAAAAATAAAATAAAGATAAAAATAGATAGCTTAAAAATCTCTCCGTCACTCCCTCACACACACTTGCTTCTTTAGTGTATTTCCTGTCTGCTCCCAAGGAGGGGGGGGGGGGGGGTATTTTGGTGTAGATGGAGCTGAACGAATTTTTTACTTTGTAGCTGAAGCTATTTAAAATGTAACTAAGTACATTTCTTCCAACAATATTTACTCAAGTTATTGTACACAAAAAACTACTCTATTACAGTAACTAGAGTAAATGTAACTCATTACTTTTCACCCCTGCAGTTGTGTTACCCCCATAGATTCTTTGAGTGAAAAATGAATGGGATTCCTCTTTAAGAGCAAAACCTGTTAAGCCAATAGCTCCACTTACTCCTTGAGCGACTGTGTGGCTCTAAGGTTTTCATTGGCTTCTTGGTCTTCCTCTTCTTCTTCTTCTTCTCCTTTACCTTAACCTCTTCTTCCTCTGAGAAGAATGACTCATCAGAGGATGAGGCTGAGGGTGTTTCAGAGGAGGTAGAGATTACTTCTTTCTTTGCACTCTTGTGAGAAGGACCTGTGGAAATTAACATGTCGAGAGACTATAGAGTAAGCAAAGTAAATAATATACTGTTTGTGTGTGGGTGTATATGACATACTGTATACACACACACACACACACACACACACACACATAATATATACATATATATTATATGTATATATGTAGTATACATTTACTGTATGCTATGGTCTTTGAAGTGTGTGTGTGTGGTGGGGGGTTAATGGAATTGTACCTGGCTTCTCGTCAAATCTACTAAGCAGAAAATCTTTGTCCTTTTTGAGATCGATGTTAGCCTCTTCCAGGTGCTTCACCCGCTCCTCCAGGTGTTGTATTTTCATCTTAGCCAATTTGTTCTCCTCCTCCTATGCGTGGTCCGCTCTATCTTTGCCCGTTGAAACGGGTAAAGGTAGGAATAGATAAATTGATGATAATGAATAATGTCTCTCTGCCGTATTGCTTTGGTCTATGGCTTGACCTGCGGAAATAGATAAATGGACAATGATAAATAACCCTTTTTTACTGTGTTGCTTCAATTTACTGTTTGACCCGTTAAAACTAGACCTAGATAAGTTGACAAGGATAAATGACATCTCTTTTACTGTGTTTCTTTGAATTACTGCTGGACCTGTCGCGATAGATAAACTAACGATACTAAACAATATCTCTTTGCCGCGTTGGTTGACGGTTTAGTCTGTTGAAGCAGATTAATCAATAAGGATGGATAACGACTATTGGCTATGAGGAATATCTGGATGTATTGAATAACGTCTCTAGGCCCTGTTGTTGTTTTTTGCCCACCCCCCCCCCCCTGTTTTTTCCTCCTTTTTTTTTCTCGTTCTCCTCCTCCAAGAGTGACAAGAGTTACCCCCTAGTCTCTCATCCGCCCTCGTGTGTTAGACAGGCCCCACAGAGTTATAGCATCACGGCCGCCATTTTTTGAGTTCTCTCACTCAGTCCCAAGCCACACCTCCCCCTCCGCCAAATTTGGACCACTCCAACCCTACCCTTCCCCAACTACACCGCCCCCTGCTGGACATCAGAGGGAGAAGGTGTTTGGAGAAGGGAGAGGAATGTAAAGAAAGAAAAAAGGGCGGATGCGGACCGACCCAGAGGTAATAAATCAGCGGAGAGGAGGCTGGGGGTCGGTTTAGCTCAGGAAGTAGAGGGTGTCTTGCAACTGAAAGGTTGTTAGTTCGATCCCCATCTCCTCCTAGCCGAGTGTTGATATGTCCATGAGCAAGTTACATGGTGATCACAGGATTCAGGAATAATTATCTAGAATCCAAAACATGAGCAATTAGTGTTACAAAATTGTCTGCAAACCACACTCCACAGGAGTCAATGGGTTCAATGGCGCCAGGGTAAAGTGACTCATCAAAAGAGGAGCAGACCCAACCCATGGACTCTGCGTGGATAGGTGGATGTTATTTTGGTGCTTGGACCTGACGAGGTCTAGGTGCCAAGATAACACAAATAAAATATTTTCTTAGAGATTATGATAAGTCATAGACAATTTATTAAAAGTGATCTTATAATTTAGAAAAAAAAAATCAGCAATACTTAAAAATTAGACCAAATAAGTATGATAAAACGTTATCCAAATTTCTAATTCAGGTTATCCACAATGACGAATGTCATTTAAAATAAATAAGTAAAATAAAATAAGAAAGGATGTGTGTGTGAGCCTGTTCTCGTGTGTGTGTCGGGGCTGCCAAGACAGGGGAGAATCCTCTCCTACTCAGATTGATGGGATACACAAGGGGATACACAAGCATACTTCAGATAAAATAACATGGTTAATTAGTAAATGGAAACAATGTATCAATTCAGTGTTGAATAAACTAGATAAGGACAACGTAGAGGGTTTGGCTTTGGTATAGTAGTGAATCAAAATGTGGAAAACACTAAATGCAATCAATAGGTAGAATAAAAGGTTTAATTAGGTCGTCCAATTTAAATAGATAGTGAAGGGCAATCGGGTAGGATTATGAAGAGAATTGTGATTTTGAGTAACGGTTAAGACAGAAGTGAGTCGCCCAATATTGAAAATGCAAGTATTAATATTGTGATTTTTGATTTCTTTCACATCACCCAGAGTTAAGGACAATAGGTGGGTTGACGCCACATCTGCTGGGAAGGAGTCATACATGCTATGTTGTCAAATTGGATTCGGAAGTAGTGGGTTTACCTTTCAAATGCAACTACTGCTGCTGCAACACTTTAATTATTTTAACTCTGATAAATTACCTTTTGTTTTATAGTTGCCCTGATGGGTATCTTTTACGCACACAAGACTCTGTCTCCATCCATCCACTTTGCGATCTATACCACCATATAGGTGGGGATTGATCGTATCCCAGGTACGGCATCCTGCAATAAGCCAGTATGGAAGGCTGGTTAGCCAACGACAGGTAAGATCCCACCTTGAAGCCCGGGACAACCTAAAACAGGCACAGTCATGATTACTTGGCAGAGTCACTGTGAGCACTGGCTCACTTGAACATGAAGTGACGAACTGCAACCATCATAGGAAAAGCCGGCTGATGAAAGGTGGAGGGGGAACAGGAGTCAGATATGTCAGCTCTGGCAGCAGAGGTGGTCTGGGAACGGGGCATGTCGCGTTTTATTTTATTTTATTTGACCTTTGTGGTATGGAAGCCCACTAACGCATGTACGTTTTTTGGTTTAGTGCATGACTTTGGAACAGTGTGGTTTCAGGCGGCTGATGGTAAACCCACCCATATTGGGCTTTGGATTTGGACATACTGGTTTCGATTTCCCTTCCCAAAAGATTGGTTTCAGTTTGCTGATGGTTACTTACGGTTAGACTTTTCGACGTTGGTTGCACCAACGGCGTTCTTAGATTTACTTATCATTTAATGCGCATGGTTCTGACCATTGCGCAAGGGGGGAGGTATTGAGGAGAATTAGAAAAAAAAAAATTAGAAAACAAGGTTTTTCTTCACCATACTTGCAAACAATGATTGACATCCTGCTAAATGAGTGTTAAATATTTGAAAAAAGTGTTCAACAGATGGGTAGAAGCAGTCCCATCAAAAGACCAAAGTGCGGCTACAGTAATCAAGTTTCTGACTAGAGAAGTCATGCCAAGGTTTGGAATTCCGTCACAAATTAGCTTGGGCGATAGGGCAGCGTTTATTCAGAAGACACTCAAACAAGTGATTTCACATCTGCATGTCAAATAAAGACTAGTCTGTGTCTACAATCCTCAAACCACAAGGTATGGTGGAGAGAGGAATGGGACGCTTAAGACAAAGATTAACAAAATTAAATTAGAGTACTAAATTAAAGGACTAATGCACTACGACTGACACTAATGAGTTATCGCATGAAAACTAACAAAACGACACATCTAACCCCGCATGAAATGCTTTAGGGTCGACCCATGCCTTCACTTAACATTCGAGGGTCCCAAAAGGGACTTCCATTAGAGTAATTAGAAATAGAATTAAGGAAAATATGTTTGAACATCTAACTGTTGTACATAAGTTTGTAATTCCAGCAAGAGAAACACAAAGTTCCAGGGCCAGAGGAGGAGCCAGATGCAGACACGCCCGGAGCCGACCAACTACCCAAGGATGATGCAATCAGATTTCGGCAGGGATGGATGGAGAGCCCAGTGAGCGATGGGCACTACAGTTGCAGCGGGTGCCGTCCAGGCTTACCTGGGGATCGAGTATACACCGGGGAGTTTGGACGAGGGACCACCAGAGGGGCCCGACCTGATCTGGCTGGAGAACATGGAACAGACCCCTGCCCCACTGTCCAAGAGCCCCACGCAATGCAGCGCACCAATACATGAAGATCATCCGGCCCCTGCCCCACTGTCCAAGAGCCCCCACGCAATGCAGCGCACCAATACATGAAGATCACCTGACCCCCCCCCCCCCCCCCCCCCCCCCCTTTTCCCATCCCAGCCACTGCAAACGGACCCCACCACCAACTACAGAGGTAATTTCCGACCCAAACCCCTTGGCTGTCACCCTGACACTGACACGCCCTTACACACACACAATCACGTCTGAACCAGGCCCAAAAGACTGTCTCTGGCCTGAGGAAAGATGAAGCCTGAATCGACATCATTCAGTATGGATACCAGCCCTGGATTGTGGTTTATGCTGGGATTGATAGTGTGGTAGAACTTTTCATTTTTTCCAGGCGATTTTAAGTGATTTTGTGCTACCTTCCATAAAAGCGAACGGTGGTGTAGATATCTGTGCAGGAAAACCATGGTCGGACAGGATAGATGGTGAACACTAGCATGTTGTGGTTATTTGATAATTTTTGTGGTGTTGACTTTCAATGCATGCTGAAAGTGTAGGACTTTGCATCACATATATTTAGAGTTATTTGTTGTGATTTTGATTCTTATTTTGTTTATGGTTACACCTATATGTATGCCCTTTTGGATTTACTTATTGATTTACTATTTGATTATTGATTTCTTATTGCTTTGCTATTTACTATTTGGTTAATGATTTCTTCTTGCCTTATTACTGATTATTGATTTACTATTTGATTTATTATTGCTTTACTATTTCATTATTCATTTACCAATCATTAATTGTTGACAGTGGTCTGTATTTCCTGTGCAAACTTTGACTGTGAGTATGGCCTCCCTCACCCTGCAACCTTTGACTTTGAGTACGACCTCCCCTACACACTCCCAACCCCCGCCATCGACTGCGTCCCCGCCGAGCCGGACATCTACCCGTGAGTGCTAGTGGCCTCTCCAGGTGCACGGCCACGGCGTCCTGTTTCCACCACCGTATGCTGAAACCCCACCACCACACCCCCCTCCCCCCCCGCCTGTGACGTGCTAGTAACCTCTCCAGGTGGGCTGCCCCATTCCCGTCCCCGCCAACGGCACCACCCCCCTCCCACCTGATGCAACCACGTCGCCTGGACCAGGGATCTGCGTTCCGGTACCAGGGGCTGCGTTCCGGTACCAGGGGCTGCGGCCCGCTCCCTTAAGGCTCGAGGGCACCCCTGGCTGTATTCGCTTCTGTACGCTTCACTGTTTTTAGCCGCTCCCATATCTATGCCTGCGTCTACGCAACCGACGCCGGGAACGCAAATGTTTTTGTTTATATCGCTGTCCCACTAGATGGAGCTCGGGGATACACACGGGCGAGATTCCAGGGGCCTTGATTGCCCGTTTATCAGATGAGGTCCTGAGCGCAGTTGAATAAAAGGGTCTAATGCTCAGGTGGCGCCTTGCGTCCACCTGCCCGTGATGACGCTCAGGACTATTCCGTGGTTTCTTAGTTGTTCCCGTGCCCCCGGGCCTACCCTGAATACCCCATGCGTGTGATTGCTTATTGTTACCCGACCAGTTAACTCCTCCTCACATCCTTAGTGTGTGGTCATCTAGGGATGGGTTGAGGGGGATTGCCATTCGTTGTGTACCTCATATCTTTCTGATATTATTATTATTTAGGGACACGTTTCATGGTTGCATTTCTTTCCTGTGATTGTTATTGTGTAGTGTTTGTGTGATTGTTGCATTTTTGTTTATCGTTATTGTTTACTGTTAGTTTTATTGTTGCATTTTGTTGTTGTTATGGTTTGGTGTTGGTTTTGTTGTGTATCATCTGCTGCCAGTATTGTTGGTATTGTCTGCTCGCGATGTAAGGCCGGGGTGGATGCCACCCCCTAGGTGGGGTGTGTATGGCATACCCATGTCTGAAGCAGGGGTAGCGTTTCTCCCACGTGGTTCCCCATACACCCGGTCCAGCGAGTTGTTTTAGTCCCTTGCTCATGGTTGTTTGTTTTTATGATCATTTTGCCTTCTTTCTGTTATTTCTAATGGTGTTATAATGGTAGTCCCGCGCTGGAGTCCTATCCCTCGTACCCCTAATGAGTAAAAGTCGTCTTGCGACGACTTGAGGGGGATATGTTGGGAAAAATAACCTGCTGAGTACATCACATGTACATTACAAATATAGCTAACTCCTACCCTAGCCTGATGAGCACATCACATTACAATATAGTCAACTTTTAACACATAACACAAACATGATAATATAGTCAGGTCAAGGCCAGAGCCAAGGCCCCATTTCCCAAGCAGGCAAATGGTAGACACTCAGACAATGCATCGGTCATCCTCAAGAACGGGAGAGCCACATTAATTTATCACACAGGAGACACTTCGAAGCTCTCCCCCGTTAGGAGGAACACAAGGGATACACATGCATATACCAGGGCCTGGGAGCCAAGGTCAAGCAAAAACACACAGAACCACACACACCTCAAACGCACACACCTCATCGAGAGGAGGATACAGCATAAGACTGTATCACACAGGGACTCTGGACCTTCTTCTGAAGCAGACCTTCCACGGAGGCGAAGCTCTGGACGAACCATCAGCACTGATTAGGGACTTAGACATATTCGATCTCTCACGCTTTATAACCGTTGCCACTTTACTTAATAAATCCAAGGTCCTCGTGCCGACAGACTTTATTTCTTCTCCGTCTCATTTCATCTGGTCCAGTAACTAGACAGACCGTTTTTCCCCTCAATTGTAACACCAGTGACTCTGAGCCCAAATTTGGGTTTCAGCCACAATGTGGAAGGAGCCTCCACTATCCCTGTAACAAGTTACAAGTCATCCAAAGCTGTTTAATGAAGGTAAAAAAGAAACACAAGGTAAATATTCTGCGTAGTTCTCCTCCTCTGTGTCTTCTGATCAGAGCAGCGTCCTTGCAATGGTGTGTTTTACCTAGCAACAGTCTGGCAACCGACAGCAGGAATTATTTTTATGTTGTTGTTGCCTATCTTGATCAATAGATGGCGGTATTCTGGTAATTCTCCCTATTCTATCTTTGACTATAAACTGACAGTGAAAGACAGACAGACAACATTTCACCATGCTAGTCTGCTAGTCTAGACTAGGGGAAGGTATTGTCTTTAATAACTTTTCACTTACATAATTTTTGGGGGGAACTGCGACGTTTGGCCTTTTTGGTCTTCGGCTGCATGACAACTTCATCTTCAGATAGAGAATCCTGAATTTTTACTACCAACAGACACAGAAACAACATTTAGTCAAACTCCTAACTGGGCTTCAGGCTGAATATGAAATTTCACCCATAAATTTAGAGACGCATTACTGTTTCACTTACACAAACTTGCATATTATGCACAATAGAGGGTATGAGTTTACATCACGTTGCCCTGGGCAACGCCCCGAATCATTCGGACTGAGTGGCAAAACAAACCTCCCTAACGTGGTGAAGGATAGCGGTGGACGCAGAGAAACCAGGTAAAATGTGTAGTATCAATCCAAACTGAGGTCAGAAGGACTCAACAGTGATCCGTACCAGCGCCCCCCCCACCTGAAACTGTAAACACAGCTGATCGATCGGAAAATACCGCTGGAGTGAATTTACTTTATAGGCTACTCATTGAAGCAGGTTCTTGAATGTAACTCGGTCACAGTGAGACGTATCCTCAAGATTTTTTGCAGTCCAGTTAGCTCATGCATGTTGTACATGCTGACAAAGTCAGACATGTCAGACTTGTATGGGCTCGGAGAAAAATCGCCCCCTTTCTTTCATTGATTTAAAATTTTACCGCGTCTGCCACTCACCTTTGCCACTCAGTGCGAGTTCCACAGCGACCGTGACGTCATGTGCATACCCTCTATACAGACTTACGTGATTCCTTCTGGGAAGAACCAACTGCGGCCTTTTTGGTCTTCGGCTGCATGCCAACTTCATCTTCAGATAGAGAATCCTGAAATTTTACTACCAACAGACACAGAAACAACAATTAGTCAAAATCCTAACTGGGCTTCAGGCAGGATATGAAATTTTCCCCATAAATTTAGAGACGCATTACTGTTTCACTTACACAAACTTCCATAGTATGCACAAGACTTACGTGATTCCTTCAGGGAACAACCAACTGTGGCCTTTTTGGTCTTCGGTTTGCATGCCAACCTCATCTACAGATTGATCATCCTGAGGTGGCACTACCAACAGAATGACATTTAGTCAATCTCCTAGCTAGGAATTTAAAGATAACCCAAGATTTTGAGATGCATTACTTCCAAATCCCTCTGTCTTTTGGCCTAAGTCATGTAAAAATCAATTTATCTAGCCTAAAACCATTACAAGACGTTGCCTATTGTCTATCCATAGTATTGAAAGAACTATCATGTATGTAATGTTTATTATATGGAACACAAAAAAGTGTATGAGCTGCCAAGGTGATACCACTTTTATACATGCATGCCTCATACAGTACGAGGCTTCAAAATTATTGGAAAACTATATATTTATTCAATGATTTCTAATGTTTTTAAACTCACCAGTCATAGAGGAACACAGGTTAGGGTTGGATGGTCTTTTAGTCTTGCTGCTCCCTTCACCTCTCTTCTTGCCACGAGTTTCCATCTAGACCAGCATAAAAAAGAGGGAAAAAGCCATTTACATCTCACAACCTCTCTTAAAATCTAGAATAGGCTATAAAATAAGTTTGCA